>NC_064761.1:4624579-4909579 GCF_011397635.1 Epinephelus fuscoguttatus
GATAATATTGTATCGTGGAGCCTCTGGTGATTCCCACCCCTATTATATAAGGGATGAGATCTAAAATAGGGGCATAAATTAGTAAGCTTCAAGTTAAGGGCCTGTGTCCACATAACATTTTTTTCTTCACTTTTTTCAATTGTTCCCAATGAAGAGAGAGCACATATGGCTGCATGCGGCCGCCTAGAGAAAAAGTGCCATGCCCAGTGTGTTTTTCCAGAGCGCTCCTTGTAACATTTTGTACATACATGATTAGACCGATTGCTTTATTTATTTATTCATTTTCGAAACTCAGAAATGAGTTGCTCTCTGCATGTCAGGGCTGACCTCCTCACAGCCCACGCGCACAGACACACACACACACACACACACACACACACACACACACACACAGAAACTCAACAGAGTGAATTCAGACAACAGCAGAGAGGCCGCTGTGCAGAAGAAGGCAATATAACTTCAAGATTACTCTAGTTGACGACAACTATGCTGGTTACTGTGAGTAAGTGTGATAAAACCTCTGCCAGCCAAGCCAATACTTTATCAATACATGTGATCAGCATGTAGAAAGCCATATTTCAATCTGATCTGTCCGCAGTGTCTCATTCACCGCTATTATGATTTACGATCGCGGTTGACACAAGTTCATCGCGCTCGTGGTGCTAACAGCAAACTGTTAAAGACAAACTAAATGAAAGCTGTCTGTACGTAGGCTAACACTTTATCTTAAAATGTACCTGAGGCAGCCGACCTGCAGACAGTGAGTCTCCTAAGTAGAGGGTAACAGCAGTAACAGTGCTAGGTCACTATCGGTCGGACATCCCTCCTCCTCTTTCAGGAGCTCCAGCTCCAGCGTGTGAAAGCCGGGCCAATATTAATCCTTGTTCAAGCTCTTGTTTTATCGCTCTCCCGTTTTCTTTTCTTTGTCTCTTTGGACAACACCTTCACCTTCTTCCTTTTTTTTGTCGCTTCAGCCATGACAACCATGTCTAACTTCATTCACCTCTGTTCGGCTACGCTACTCTAAAGAGAGGAGGTGGATATGACGTATGCCGTATAGCAGCCAAATTATGTAGTCCTTTTTGTGTCCGGGTTCCTACCCGAACCCCGAAACTGTATAGTGCCAGTGCAAGCGAAACAGACACTCTCAAGCAATGACGGAGGTGTCATCCAACCTATTGTGAGTTGATGTACCATCACAAGGATCTTGGATATATATTTTGAGGCCTCAAAAACTCCATTGTGTTTCTTTTATGTAGATGCTCTCCAATTTTTTTTTGCATGTGTTGCTTCATGTAGCACCAATTAGGATTTTGAATCATCCAGCAGTGCTTATTGTGTTATTGTTTTCATGCAGCATGTGAGGGCTTTAGTTATGTTTTTCAGCTTCATGAATGCATGATAAGAGCTGCAAAAATTCAGAGCAGTGTGCTTTGTGGTGCTCCGCCTCCAGACTTCGGGGTCTGTTTTTGTGCCTATGGTGTTGCAATGCTTTATTATGTTTCCTCTGATCTTAACTTCCACACCAATACAAGCACCCTCACGCACAGACCAAAGGAAAAAAAAAGAAGCAGACTTGCATTTTCTTTTAATGCTAATTGGAAATCAATCGGAATTCATCCTCCTCGGAAAACGGTGACATTTTACCGCTCTTTGCCAATGATTAGAAACAAATTATGCCAGAGACTAACTGACATTTGGAGAGCAGGCGGCTGTTTGGAGTGTAAAGGATCAACAGAGATGTGTTTATGCTCTCTGCTGCCGCTGCTGCAGCTGTGTGTGTGTGTGTGTGTGTGTGTGTGTGTGTGTGTACATGCATGTATTTGTCTGACCAAGGGCATACACTACTGTGGGCTGCTCAGCCAGAGGGCCCTGTAGGAATAGCTTGATAAGGGAGGCTTATTTACCATAATAATGCATCTCATCTCTGCACATCAAACACTCCTGCCTGGTCTGATAACCCGCTCTTTAATTTAGCACAACTGTTTGATCTAGCTGTGTTGCCGCTGTCCCAGGGCCATTGTCGCGAACAGTACAACAGTTGGGTAATTGCTGTGTACTTTAGCAGTGTTTCACAAATAGAACAGTTACGTAACGTTGGTGCACCTATAGCGCGGAGCTCCATTGAGTTTTGGGAAGCTGAGGATGATGTGTGAAAGGGAAACTTCTAATTACAGGATTTTAGAGAGTATTATTGTCATATAATACATCTGTACCTTAATATTTAGAAGATGGACTCATGACAGTTCATTGGATGGAGTTGGTGGTTTGTTGGGTGACTGATTTCTGTTTGCTGTCTATGGACCAAATTACCATGACGCCACTCTAACAACAACAATCACTTCCGGGTAGAAAACTGGTAACTGATAACAGTTGTGGAGAGCCATAAAACTGGCAAACTTGTTTATTTCTGTTGTTATTTTCAGTTGTTTAACTGAATGTGAAATTATTCTGACTTTGTGGTTCCAAAAAGAGGAGCAGCTTTAGTAGTGTGGAATAAACTGTGGCATTGTTAGGACTGGGCATCCTGAATGTATTATGAACAGCCCCGGACTTCTTGGACTCTTTAAGCGCCTTACCGCTCAGAGGAAAGTCATTCAGCAGCTTTTCTGGCAGCAGCACAGCATCCCTACCTCTCCTCTCAAGAGTTAGTGTCATCACGTGATTTTGTCATAAACCTTTGGTAATGTAAATTTACGTGATGCTTGCGGCCTGACAAAAAATTACATACATTTGAATGTGTAATAGTTATCGTAGCATAACTAAATATAGGGTACACTCAAATTGATATTGATTTTTTTTTGGTAGACCCTTTTTTAGGTGGCTAGACATGCGTTTAGCTGATCTGAACACAAGTTGACAGCTGAAACACATCACTGTTCACCCATGAGTCTCCAGCTGACCAGTTATGTTCAGATTTTATTACTGCCCTTTGCACAGTTATTACATCCATGCTTTTGCCAGCTGCTCTGTAGCATGATTGCTAGTCATATTAGTGGTTGTGTCATTACAGCAGGAGATATCACTGTCAGCAGAATTCTACATGTCTCCTTCCATAGGGCAAAACAATGGATGGTCACACAACACTCTGTCCAACTTGATATAAAATGTGTAAGATGTAAGGCTTTTAGCGCACTGTCACCAAAACAACCACCTCACATCAGGAAGCGTTAGTGTATATACTACAAAAGAAATGTGGTGAAATGTGTCCCAGACCACCTCAGCAAGTGGTTTGTGTGATCTGATCACAATGTGTCTTGGTGGTCATTAAGACTTGTATTTAACGCTGTCCTCGTGCCGAAACGCTTTAGCCTTAAAACCGAAAGTCCCCCAATTGGACTTTGAGAGCGACTTTGCAAATACAGTGTGAAACAATGCACTGATCACAAAGAATGTAGTGATGTTGCACATCAAATTAAACAGCAGAACTTGGGCTACAAGGCTGTAAAAACCCTTTTTACATGCCCCAAACACAGCTCAAACAACAACTAAATAAACAAAAACAAATCCAACTCCATACAGCACCGATATCCCGCCCCACTCGGTATATTTCGGGCTCTAACTCGACCATACATTATCCAAAACACATGCTGTTCATCTCAAATGAAAGCAGAGACCCTGCTGTTACCACACATATGCGCCAAAGCATTCTACGCCAAAGCATCAGAGAGATAGAGGCCAAAGAACAACAACAACAGAAATCGTTTTGCCGATATATAGTTGTAATATTTCTCTTACGTTGTTGTTTTTGCCGTGAAAAGCTCATTCTGCTGTTAAATCACGCTTCATTCCTGTTGACCAACATGTTGTCCGTCATTCAAATGAATCCAGGCGAAAAACTTGACGGCCAGAGGTTCCAGGGATAAGCATAACAATGACCACTCACAGCAGCTGACATCGCCCCACAACGCATTCTGCTGACTCTGATTGGCTTACAGTGCTGTCAATCTTGTTTTGGTGGGTATAGCATCATTGTATTGGCTCTAACGAATCAAACGAGGTGTGATTCACTAGAAACTCAGTTTCAAATGTAGTAGGTGTGTATTGGTCAGTTTGGAGTGGGAAATAGAGTGAAAAAAAACGATACGGACAGTTGTATATGTATATCCTAAACATAGGATTGTACATGACAAAAATCACATGCAAACATGGTGCAATGGAGCTCGCCTGAATTTTCTGTACTAAAACCTCTCTAATACTGTTCTGCTTCACTTTATCAGAATCAACCTTTGCAGAGTTAAGGTTCACATAATGTACGATGATGTGATAGAGGTTTAGAGCTGCAGCTGCATCATTCCAAAGGGATAGACTAAAAACCAAACCATTTGCTCCTTGTACCTTTCTTTGTGCCAGATTATGCATTGTTTAACTAGCAAAACTGGTTGGATACTAGGGATGGGTATTGTTAAGATTTTATCAATACCACTACTCTTGTCAATACTCCCTATTGGTTCAGTATCGATACTCCTTATCAGTTCTTTTTCATTTCTATATGATTACAATGCTGAGTGAAGTTTAGTTTTTATCAGTCACTCTCCCTCTCTGCTGATGTGATTCACTGTGGGAAGGTAACATTAGTGCTGGTAGAGAGAGGAGGGGATGTTTGTGTCAGCTAGCAGCTCAATTTAAAAGTATTTGCCCAATTTTAAGATAAGTGGCAAACTAAGCTAAACACTAAAACAGCACACAGACAGCTGTCGTTTTATCTTACCGTAAAACTTCAATTAAAAGCCTAGTCCTAATTAAACACCCAGTCCTTTTTACTTGCCTGGCGTGGCTACACATTTTGACACCTGGGGCTCTAGTTTTCCGGCGTAGCGCAGGGTAGCGCACGGTGGCGAACCCGGCCAAACTTGCAAAATCCGCCTGGCCACACTCAGTTGGTGAAGCATAGGTGCGCTGCACCTCTGCCTCACCCGGTCTGTCAAACTAGAGCCTCTGGTCTGGTTGCAAAGCAGTTCAAGTATGATGTATAAGCATGTATAAAACCTTGAATTATGTGTCCATTCTTTAGTCTGCAAGGGTCCTTGGATCAAAAGAATCAAAACAGTTGAAATGAATGAATCCAAGTTGTGAGTATTGTTTCAAAGTGGTGTTGTGTTGGTATGCCGGGTACCTCAAGTAATCCTCAAGTGCTGTAACTCTTTCTCTTTCTGATGTGCTATAAAATGAATGTTTCGTAACTGATATTTTATCAGAAGCCTCATTTTCATACAAGTAATATTTATACTGGTTTAAATATAACAATTTGATTGTATGTACAGCTTTGTTTGAAAGGAATTAAAGGACTGTCCCATTAAGATGCCACTCCTTAATATGGGCTCGTTGCTTACAGGGATTTATGCAAATAATAGCCTGGGCTATTGACTGAAGTTTTACAGTATTTGTAAAAATTAGCTATTAGCTGAACTACCGTGCTGTCCTTGGGTAAGACATAATGTTAGTGACAGTGGATGCTCTGCAAACAGAGCAGAATGAAATATCGCTGTCTAAATGTTTATTTTTTTGGGCTTTTGCCTTTAATGGACAGAACAGATTGAAATGGGGTGAGAGAGAGAGAGAGTGGGGGTTGACATGCAGCAAAGGGTTGCAAGCTGGAGTTGAACCTGCGACTGCTGCAGCAAGGCATTGCCTCTGTACATGGGACGCCAGCACTATCCACTACACTACCGACGCCCCTACATGTTTAAATGTGTATTGATAAAGTATTGGCTTTTAACTCGTGAAGGTTTAATTCCACTTATAGTAACGAGTGTAGTTATTGTCAACTTGAGTAATTTTCAAGTTATCCTCACTATGCCTCTCTACCATTTACCATCTTACTCTGTGGGTGTGTGTTTGTGGAGAAAGTCAGCCCTGGCACAGAGTGCAGGTGACAGGTTGCAAGATGATAAAAAATTAAACCAAAATGCAAAAGTACTGATAAAAGAACCAATGACGTTGGAGTTCATCAATACTAAGGTCTTTGATAATTTAGCCCTGAGGCTCGTTTAATATCGGGTTTCGCTACCCATCCCTATTGGACACCTCCTAAATGCACTATAGATTGTGCCATTAGTTTGTATCACATGTCTTCAAGATAAACTCTCTGGTTATTTTCTAAGCCTTGACAGAGGTCTTCTCCAGAGACACAGAGGACAGTTTATGATGACAATTAACAGGTAACAGAGAAGAAAGCAGTCTTCAGGCCCTCCTGGGCTTAGCAAGAAGAAAAGGTTTTAACCTCATGCCTAATGCACAGGCTGCCATTGCAGGCATTTTGTTCAGCAAAGAGGTGTGCTATACAGCAGGATCATGTGGCTGTTTGGTTCTGGTAACGTATTTATGTATCTCAGAATTGGTAACCAATATCCAATCCTGCTGCCATTCAAAAAGGCACTCAACTTTGTACTGAACTTCATTACATCAAATTAATTTTTGGGGTTACATTTCAGACGGAAAGATTAAAACAATGCAATTATTAACTGAAATTCCCTCACCACTTATTAGATATCCAAAATTTGCTCTGCTTTGAGGCAGATGAGTCACACTTTCCCCCTTAACAAGCAGTTTTAATCACTCTTTTGTTCTGTTCCTGACAACAGACACAGCAAAAGCTTTGTTCATGGTCTGTGTTCAATTTAATTGGGATTTGCTGAGTTTCTGCATCGTTTGAGTCGGTCCACTGGATGCTACCCTCAGGTAAGGCAATTATAATCAGCGCACTGTCTCTCTCTTGTTCAAGGCCGGGCTTCTTCTCAAAGAGCTTCTTGTGCAGAAAAACACACATCTGACTTGATCAGAGCTCTGTTTACAAGTTTAATGATCAAACACTTTTGGATTACAAATAACATCTGTTCAGCGCATTTACTTTAAATCAGAAAAATGAGTCCCAACTCAGCCAACATCATTGATCCTATTTTGGGTTTACACAACTGCAGGTAGAAGACCAACTGTGACTGATATCTTTTCAGCTCTTAACAGATGTAAATGCAGCTTTAAGACTTAAAACAAGCTCTCCGATGGTACTTTTGTTGTAGTTAACATATGTAAATGCAGGCTTACTGAGAGATATTATCCCATTTTATTTCATTTGATCATAATGGTGCACAAACACAGACCCGTATTGTCTGAGTTTGAAATGAGTTACTGTCAACACAAGTGAATGGAGCATTTCTCTCGTGTTTCATCTTATGTCTACAAGCGATCAGCCTGCTGTGATTGAACCAAACAAATTAAATCTGAGAGGATCTGATGCTTCTCCCAGCCTGTCCGTCTGAATATCTTTGAGCTTAATGAGATCTGGCAGACGGCCTGTTCCCGTTGTCTCTCTGGAAGTGAAGAAAGTTGGAACTGTCCATAGTAAAGCTAATTTAACAAATCTGACAGCCCTGCAAGGCGGGCACCAACAACACTAGACTATCAGAAGCTGCGTGGCATGTATAGACAGCCAGGATCCTTCAGCACCTTAAATAATACAGAAAGGTGGCAGTTTTGCACACCTTTGTTCCATTTCATGAGGAAATATGAAGAATGGCCTCCAGAGTATGATCATTATTTCAGTATGTTGGGTTTCAGAAACATGTGAGTAAAGCTAGCTCAATAGTAGGGATCCACGATATTGGATTCTTTGCCAGTATCCGATATACTCATATATAACAACTCATTCGGCCAATAACTGACACAGATACCAATATATCCATATATTATGGAAAATTATGCAACTTTCTTCCCCAAATTCTCTGACTGACTATACCTCTTTATCTGTATGCCTATACCCCCATTTAATTCATTGTCTTATATATACACATTTACATGTTTCCTTTAAAATTTGTGAAGCCCAAAAAACAGAAGTTACAGTGTTTTGTTTTCTAAGGGTAAAACAGTGTTTACTTACAGTACTAGAGTTCAAGTTAAATGGGTGTTAATTTGCTTGTTAAGCTGTCAGCCTATCACAGGGACAAAGAAGAAGAAAAGGGTCAGACCTGGCAACCCTGGAGAGACGACAGCATGGAGTAGAGCAGTTAGTAGGAAAATTTACTAAATATGCCGACATGAACTGATTGTAAGCTCGGGAGCATACAGAGTCTGGTGCTTTTGTTCAGTGTTTGTGAATGACTATAAAAAAATATTTTTGACAAAGTGCTGTGTCAGAAAAATTGTGTGGATGGTTTTTAGGGAGCCACTTTAGCTGCTAAAGCAAGCCACTTTAGCAGCTTTTAACTAGTGTGGACTTCAGCTTGCTAGCTGTTAGCTAGCTTAGCAGTTGAGTTTACGTCAGTTGGCAGATCAAGAGAGGATAGCCTTACATCGGAAGAACACATCACTGCTGGACTCATCCTCGGACATTTATTTTATTTTATTTTTTGCGCCAACCTTTGGATTTAAAACAGTTTTAATTTTTGTGAAGGACCTCATCAGGAAGGGGCATCTGGATTTACTGTGGTCAGGACGGTGCAGTGTCATGAGTTACTGAACTCAGAATGCACAGATTCTTTCCTCTGAGCTCAGTGGCGTGCACAGACTTTTTGAAGGGCAGGGGCGAAAAGAAAAAAAAGGGCACATACAGCACGTTCTCGCCACTGAAGAGGGCACTAAGTTCCGCGTGTTTTTGAGGGCTGTAGAAGCAAAAATCGGTGCCTGGAAGTGGGCCAGATGGCTCCTGACCTCATCTCCTACTTCTCCTGCAGATCGTCCTCTGATGTTGATTTAGTATCTTAGGTTCAGTTGGCAAACACTTAGAGAAACACTGGAGTCAAGTAGAATCAGGTGCAATCGAGTTTAATGTGTTCACAAGCAACAACACATACAACTCATTGAGTCAGGCTCTGGAGCACGACTGAAGTTTCGCTCTCTGCGTTCTCTCTTTTATGCTGGTGAAGATTCAAGAGAATCTCCACCCTTTTCCTTTAATCCTGCCCACCTAAACCCAAACCATTTCATTGTCATTTACAAGCATGCTAGCATTATCTTTTCTGTGTTGTTGCTGTGGTTGTAATTAATGCAATACAAGTCAACTGTGAAAGGGTTACATGTATTTATTTTATTGTCTGTATATCCATCTCTTTTCATTTTTGTAATTTATATTTTTCATACAAATGTGTATAATACTTGTATATCTTTCAGATGTGCTGTTTTGTTACTTGTGCTGTGTCATTTATCTGTTTTGCACATGCTGACTTTGTCAATTTAAAAAAACAAAACAAAACAAAACAAAAAAAAAAACATATCAGCATGTTGGTTGATTCCGATATTTTTTAATCTAAAGCCAATATCGGCCAATACCGATGATATGCTAATATGTCGGGCGGGAGCCCCCCTCCCTCTGACGGGCCCAGGCCGGACCGGTCAGATATGACGTTTTTTGTTTGTTTGTTTGTTTTTTAAAGCTATGATTTGATAATGTTATACAGTAGGCTATGTATTGTAGCGACCCTGCAGTAAATATTCTGTTATAATGTCAATGTTCTGTGAGTTAATGGCATGTTTGGGATTGAATGAGGTGCGGGGTGGTGTGTGTATGAGCGAGCTGGAGGAGAGAGCAGGAGTGCACAGATGGAGTTACAGCTAAGTTGTTGTTTGTTAGTTGTTGTGGCGTGGTTACGGCCAACAGTAACCTGTAGGCTACTGTTCAGTAATAAACGGTGGTTTAATTGCCGAATAACTGCGTCATCCTTTCCACACGTCCTGGCGGACGCTACTGTATTATGAAAAATAAAATTAAACCACACTTTGTATGACACATAGCCTCAAGTTACAACAAACTTAGGGCCGAATTCACAAAGAATGAACTGCGGCCGCTGATAGCACCTTGAATTGCACTTCACTTGCACCCGCAGTTTGCTCCGTCTTAACGTCCTATTCACAATGGATATTGCACTATATACCGCTGATATACCAGCACAAACACGCCCACAAAGTTTGGCAGCTGAGTGCAGTTTGCCCCTGATTTGCCCCTGATTGCAATTAGCCACATGGTATGGCATGGTAAGTGTTTGGCAAAGTACTGAATACTGTATACCCTCATGTAGTGATGTCTGCTGGTGAGTCAGTCTAACAGTGTCGGCTGGGTTGAGGCTGTGGATTTGACCAAGTTTGACCACTTTATCACTATTCCCTCTCACTTGTAGCTGTTTTTTCATTATCTTTTGAATTTAATATGAATTATGGAACCGTTTTTGTTCACGTTTGTTTCCCCCGTTTCGTAAAATAAATTATTGAAATTGAAATTATTGCTTTTGAAGTGCATGACAGAAGTGCGTTTTGAGAACGACTGCATACTGTCACCTGTTCAACGCATCAGTATCTTCGGATGCCATTAAAGTAATAATGATTATAACAATAATATCAAAATTATTTACAGACTGATTTAACAGACGATCACTGGAAAGTCTGGGCGAGAGGCTTCCACAGAGGAGAGCCCAGTTTGCACCAGTTTTCTAAAGACGTTATTTACTTCACTCAAACTGCGTGTGGCTATTAGCGCTGGTGTTAGTGAATTAGACGTTGTTTATCAATGAGGCTCATTTGCATAGAAAGGGGCAATTTTTGCTCCAAATATATGCATATTACCTCATTTAAATACGTGCAAATAACACCGGAGCACCGAGACACAATCTGCTTGGCAGCGCAGTTAGTGGAGCATTTCACCCTCTGCGCATGCTTTGTGAATTAGACGGTATCTGTTTGCTCCATTTTTACCGGTTTAGCGGCCGCAAAAGCCACGCAATCCTTCTGTGAATTCGGCCCTCAGTTACAATGTTGCGACATTGTGCGCGCACAGCCCTTCACCACCTGGATCCTAAAATAAACACCTGTTTTATTACATAATCATGCTTCCGTGTTGCGCCATTCTCTGTTTCTGTCATTCAAATAACAAGACTTGTGGTTTCATACTCTTAATTATAACAGCCAACTTATTGAAAAATGTCGGGTTTAAATCGGGCTCGGGCCCATAATTACAATTAACTGGACGGGCCAGGCGGTCCCGGACATAACGTGCATGGGCTCGGGCCGGGTCGGGCTGGATTTTTTGGGCCCGATCTAAGCTCTAATCCCTACTGTGTACTGCATGGATATAATTGTACATCTTTATTTTCCAGTCTATTTTCTTAATCTTTAAGTTGTAGGCATTCTATTCCCTGATTGTCGAACATGATTACATTAACACAACTTGGGGCCCTGGGACATGCAAAATGAAGCAGTTGGGCTACTGTTAGCCCCCTGCTCTCTGGTCAGTGACTACGAACACTGTCAGCTCCAAATAACTATAATTGCATGTGCACATTGCAGGCTAGACATGACAGACAAGAAATACCTATCAAGGTAACAAAACAAAACATGTTGACAGGATTTTTTTTTTTTATTAAATAAAGGGATGACTAAATGCGATTTAAGATGGACTGTAAGACTATACACCACAAAAACTAAGGAAATTTGTGTTTGGTAGATTATTTCTTTGTTGTAACAATGCTTCCTAGCAATACATCTTAAACTGTTGGAAAGCCTGTTTATTTCTCTTTTAAATGGTGCCACATGTGTAACGAACATGCATTTGTGGGATGAGCAGCAGAGCTGAATATGTGGGTTGCGCCCATGAAAAATTTGTTAAATCTTTTCTGCCAATGCCAAACAGCTTTTTTTTTTTGCTGTTGACTCTTGTTTGGTGTTGTTCGGTGGACTGGATGATTGGAGTCTGAAGAAACAAGACATATTGGCAATTTAATAATTTATTCATTTAACAGCAGAACCTCAGTAGGGTGTGGAAGAACCATACACAGCCACAACAGCCAGGCAACTCCGCCTCATTTTGGTCACCAGCCTGGTCACACACTGCTGTGGGATGGCATCCTATTCTTCAACCAGCATTTGTCTCAGGCCAGTCAATGTGGTTGTGTTGGTCACTCTGGCACAAACAGTACGCCCAAGCTGATCCCACATGTGCTCAATGGGGTTGAGGTCAGGACTGCTGGCAAGCCTTCCTATCCTCTCCACTCCCAAATTCTTTAGGTAGTGTCTGATAAACCCCACTCTGTGGGGGTGAGTGTTGTTATCTTGGAGGACAGAGTTTGGGCCCAGACTGTGGAGATATGGGATTGCCACTGGTTGCAGAATTTCATCTCGATATCTCTTTGCATTGAGATTGTCTCTAATGATGACAAGCCTTGTTTTTCAAGTGAGGGAGATGCTGTCCCACACCATCACACTGCCTCCACCAAAAGATGTTACTCTATTGGTGCGGCAATCAGCAAAGCGTTCTCTGCGTCTTCTCCACAATTTGACCCTACAATCCAACTGCCACAGGCAGAATCTGGACTCTTAGCGCTTAACATAAAGTTCTTCCACACTTTCAGGTTCCAGTGTACGCCTTGCCGACACTAGCACAAACAGGCCTGACGGTGAAGGGCAGTCATGGCAGGTCTCCTGGCAGCCCTATGAGACCGGAGATGGGCTGCGTGCAGTCTGTTCCGGATTGTCTGGACAGAGGGCCGTCAGCCATGTCATCCTGCAAACCTTGACTGCAAATCGGTAGAAGACTGCCTATGGTTCCTAAGTGCTGACAGGATGAGGAAACGGTCTTCTTAGGATGCCATCTTCTTGGGCTGCCATCTTCTTGGGACACCCACTTTGCGGCCTCTCTCTGACATCCCCCATTACATGGAACTTGGCCTTCAGTTTGCAGATGGCACCAGGGCTCACTCCAAATTATGCTGCAACTTGGTTTTGCAGAACACCAGCTTGAAGTTGTCCTATTGCATAGGCCCTATCCAAATCAGTCAAACGTGGCATACTGATTCTTGGAGCAGACACCAACTAACCACAGTAGCAGGGCCCTGATTGTCAGCACCTGGGGGAACCAGAAGCTCAAAACAAGAGTCAACAGCAACAGCAAAAAAAAAACAAAACAGAAAAACAAAAGAAGCTCTTTGGCATTGGCAGAAAAGATTTGGCATATTTTTCATGGGCGCAACCTACATACTCAGCTCTGCTGCTCATCCCACAAATGCATGTTCCTTACAAATGTGGCACCAAATAAAAGGGAAATAAACAGGCTTTCCAACAGTATAAGATTTATTGCCAAGATGCATTTTTACAACAAAGAAATAATCTACCAAACTATAATCTCCTTACTTTTTGGGCTTAGTTTAGATGATTAAGGGCCCTTCTCCGGGACAGTCCTAAGATAAGCTGCAGAAAACATGGTATCACTATCAAATTCGTCCCCAACCAGGTGATGCAGTCATTCCTGTAAGACAGTGTTTACTTCAACATGGCTCCTCTGTTCATTGGTCCGACAGGTCTGTCTGTTAGTTTGTTAGTAGGGCTTGTCATAATAAGCCCCTTACATTTTGTGCTGTAGTAGTGCTTATTTCAAAACTCTGCGAATAGATTTGCAATTTGTTAGATACCACAAACAAAATTATATATATATTGACCTTGGGGCGAAGTCCCCTGGGTGTCTGGCCCTTGGGGTAGCTGCCCAATTAGCCAAGTTGGCCCTCCAGCTTTGGTGTTGACCATAGACTGTAAAAATAATGGACATAACTATGACGTCACCCACTGGTTTGTAGACTCCTGTTTTGAAGCCTCCAGTTTGGATTTGTACATGTTCCCATCTTGAGAGCCAGAAGCGACCATATTTGGGTGAGAGGCTGCAGCTGTGGAGAAGCGAGGAGTGGATCTGACAGAGAGGCGGAGGACACTATCGGCACACAGCCTGTATGTCAAAGTGGTCCACCCTTAATTATGTGTAAATTAAGCCTTAATAAAATGTAAACAGGTGAGTTATATAAAAATTCCCCCCTGTACAGTTGTCATTAAGGGGGAAATTAGCTATAGAGACCAAAACGAATTTTTGTACCAGGCTGTAAAGATGTATATTTCTGCTGGAAAGTTGGGCATTTTAATATGGAGCCTATAGGGATTGACAGGCTTCAGTAGCCAGCCTCAGTTGGACATTAACTGCAGTTTTTGACATCATTTCTCGACTCGGAGGTTGCCGCTTGGGCCCAGCACAGTCTTACTGAGCCTGCCTTAACCAGTTTTGTACATTGTCTGTCAGTGAATTTAGAAGTTGCCATTCCCTTCCTGTCCTGTTGTGTTAGATATGGTGATGGAGACAGATGGAACCTTCTGTACATACTACACGTTTATTTCTTAATATTAGACTTCCGTGTAGGATACGCCTGTGTTTCTTTGCTGTAAGCTCCTCCAGAAGCCTCCTCTCTCTTGTCTCCTAGTCTCCTTGAGGTTTATTTCAGGGATTGAAAGATGCTCCTTGATTGTGGAGTGGAAACGATTTCCAGGTCACGGGAGAGGAGGGGGGGCGGGGAAGCAAAAGTTAGCATGATGAAAAGGACATGTGCCATTAGCCATTTACCCCATGCCTTTTTTTTTCTTTCTTTCTTTTTCTTTGACCACCATGTGCCCTGTGGAGTTTTCTTGTGAACAAGTTACGTTTACATTCAGTACACACCAATAAATACTGTGTGTACTAGTTAAAAACACCCCAGTCCAGCAGGGACCTTTGCTGTATGATGTCCCTCATCTGTCTCTCTCCTCATTTCCCAACAGTCTTTTTTTGTTTTTACTCACTATCTAATCAATCAATCACTCAATCAATTTTATTTATAAAGCCCAATGTCACAAATCACAATTTGCCTCACACGGCTTTACAGCATACGACATCCCTCTGTCCTTATGACCCTCGCAGCGGATAAGGAAAAACTCCCCCAAAAAAACCTTTAACGGGGAAAAAAAATGGTAGAAACCTCGGGAAGAGCAACTGAGGAGGGATCCTTCTTCCAGGACGGACAGACGTGCAATAGATGTCGTACAGAACAGATCAGCATAATAGATTAACAGTAATCCGCATGACACAATGAGACAGAAAGAGAGAGAGAGAGAGAGAGAGAGAGAAATGCAGGTAATGACAGTAGCTTACAACAACATAGTTCTGGCTACTGTGGTACAATATGTTGAAAGTATGTATTAATACATACAGTATACATGTGTGACAATAGTCATATGTGTATAATAACAGTAGAAGTATGACTAATGACTAATGATAAATCTAATCTATCTATCTAATGAAAAAAACTGCTTCCATATAATATTAAGTCCTTAAAAATGTCAGTACTAATGAACTTATAATCAAAAGTTGTGCTTTAGAAAACATTGCAAGTATTGTAATTTCAGGGTTGGGCCACCAGTGGCAGTTGTGGACATACTGCAAGGAAGGACATTACCTGTGAGGAGGGAAAGGTGTGTGTCAGTCATCTTTGTTTTCATGACAGTGGGCTTCCTGAGGAAGTGTACATCAGCAGGATTACAAACATTTGTGAAGTGGAGTGATATGCTGCTTGTGTATCTATTACAGTAAGAATATCTTGTTAAAAACAGGAGAACCTTCACTGTAGTATATGTGCTGCTCTGTGTCAAACACCTGAGCTTTGTAGCAGATCCTAGCTGCTTCTGACCCAAAGCAAAGATCAATAGTTCACTGGGACATTTAATGTCTCACAGTGGATTTCTCGTATTGAGAGTGTGATTAAGCAAAATCAATACGTATTTATCAGAGGTTCAAAAGAAAACATTAATCCTGAGGCTGACCTGCATGATAAACTGTACACTGTGGTGCAGCAAAACACACACACACACACACACACACACACACACACACAGTGAAACCTTAATTCCAATACAGTTGCTCTGACCTTATTTGATCTTAAAAAAACATCTTGTGTCACCATCTCACTCACTCGGGATTGAGTCATTGAATGACTTTGGATTTAGGAATTTCTGGAAAAAAAAGTTGATTGTGTGAATAGCCTCTGAGTGAAAAAAAATAATGCATCTGCTGTAAAGTCCAGCCTTTCTCAAACTGCTTCTCTCTTAATTATCATTATCATCATCATAAAGTGTCACCACTTTAGATTGTGTCAATGTTTGGTCCTGAATTGCTGAAGTCAGTTCTACTCTGCTGGTAAATTACAGTTGGTAGAACACTGTTTTTAAAATGGATCAGTCTATCGGTGTTTGCAGAGATAATCTAATCAGTTATCTATTCAATCTATTCACCCTTAAAAAAATGTTGGGATGAATCTAACCCAACTTTGGTTGTTTGTGTAACTTAGCGCTGGGTTACTTTGATCCAGAATGGCTGGTTTATTGGACAACCCAACACTCTGGGTTAAGGTAACCCAGCACTGGGTTAGTTCATATTTTACCAAATAAAAGCTGAGCTGAATCCACCCAAGTGACCATTTGCTATAACATAGCATCAGGCTGGCTCAGACCAGGGTCCGACAACAACACAGCAGTGCTCCACTGACTCTAATTCAGATTTCCTTCATGTTCAGGCTGGTTTTGTGGAATGTTGTGCCTGAGGCATGTCATGTATTAATGATATTTATTATCTGGAGGGGTTGGAAAAAGATATATGTTTCTTCCCTGTTCCGAAACCAAAATCAAACCCTGAAAAGTGTAGGGTTAGTTAGCTAGCTACTGAAGATATAACCTCCTGAATGTATACACATGCTGCTTTTGCTTTTTAATGATTTTAACAGTGAAAAAAGACCTACCCTGCTGTACAGGAACCAGTGAAGGGAAGCAGGGAAACTTAGCTGATACTCAATCAGCTGTGTGTCATTGCATTGTGCGCAGATGAATGTTGATTTGATTTCCCCCGGAGATCCCTGCACTTCCAGTGGTGGAGGTCTGGGTGCTGGCAGCAGCATGGGGCTGAAGTCAAATACCCTTCATCTCTACACACTGCGATGCCACACAGCAGGTTCAATATTGGCATAGTTCTCCTTTATATTCATTGTCTTCTGTTACAATCACAGTGAAGTGGTGGTTCACTTTTACACTGTGATCTGTAGCCTATAGTTCGGCTTTAGCTTTTAACTATCTTTGTCTTTTTAACCTGTTTTTGCTGCTGAGTCAGTTTGACATCCTGGATATATCCTACAAGTGCATTTTGTAGACCCCTATGTCTGCTTCTCTCTGGAATCAATATTTTATTTTTCCAAAACTAGGATGATAATACTTCATGGAGTGCAGTTAGTTACAGCGTGGGCTTCATGCTTACTCTGACAGCTTGTCAGACCATCACAAATGGGCGGGGCTTAGCAAAAGGTCAGTTCTGTGGGTGGGTGTACAAACTCAGCATAGTGATAATTCTTTGCAGGGTTAAAATAACCCATAGTTCAATGTTGTGTTTTAAAAGACCACTTGTGTTTCTATATTTTTCTCCCCTGTGATAACTCATGAACATTAAATTACTGCTCACCAAGTTCCACAGTAGCTCACATATTTTAACTTTTTTGTACCTTGTAGCCTTTCCATTTACTTAATTAATTTCTCTCTGATTTGCCCAAAAACTTAAGTGACAGCTTCACATTCTGCAGGTCTGAAACTTTAAACTTGATGCAACAGATTTAAACGTTACACTCAAGAACCCCGTTTACATATACCAACACTGTGCCATACTAAAGGGTAAATCACTTAAGTTTAAAATAAACTGAAATAAACTGAGTGGTAAAATAAACATAGTAACTTGTGCATTCACAGAATAGTAATTTTCTGCCAGCATATCTCTCTGCCTAAATTGAATCTACTGTGGTTTCTACTAAAATGTATATATTTTTAATATTCTTCAAAGGCAGAGGTAGGCAGCACAGATCAATAATTTTTAAAAGTCAAATAATGCGCTGAATGCGTCATTTGATTGGTTTTGTGGGAACGGGCATGGAGCCTGAGGAAGAAAGCCTGAGTTAACAGAGCAAGTTGATAACCACCGTCATGATACCCGTTATCTCTAACTTAGGCTTTAGGTGGTACAGCCCTCTGGTCATGTTGTAAACAAATCCCCACATTAACCAAATTTAATTTGGGGGGGGGGGGGGGAAACCTCCTTATTTCACTTTGTACCTTCTTAACCATTGATATGCAGTAGAGGGATTATTAGTGGCAATACCAGTGAACCAACTTTGTGGTTTGACTTCCAAATTAAGTGTCAAGAAATCTGATAAAACTGTTGAATTGTTATTAGTCTAACTACTCATCTTTGTTGTTGATGTAGATGCTGCTACGGTCCTGGATGTCAGCAATTACTCTGGAGGATATAGCGGAAATGGTCAAAGATAGAAAAATAAAACCCAAGTTTGGTGATGAAGGGTCCAGCGTAAACCAAGACCTCAGTATGTCCAGAGCTGAAGAAATGTTAGCTTTGACAAATTGAGTTCAAATGCAAAAGAAAATGTCTAGATCATTAAATGCATTTTAAATCGTTTACAAGATGAATAATTTAAATAAGATTTTATTAACATATTTTAGTTAGGTATCTTTAATGATTGTCCAATTTCTGTAACTTCTTTTTCCTTCTAATAGTTCTCCAGAGATAGCTTTAAAGATCACGAAAATGCATTTTTAACAAAGAGGTGGGAAAAGGAAAAAACAATGCAATTATAAAACCTTAGAAGATATCAAAAGACAGCAACTTATCACATGACAAAAGCTTATATTTAATTAAAGTGCAAGTTTAATCTCACTGGATATGACCTCAAGTTCTACATAGATACATACGCATATGTTATAGGCTGAAGGCAGGAGCATCATCACACTGTCTTCCTCTCTTCTCCAGGCAGGACAGTTTCCTTCTCTCATAAGGAGTTGATTTCCATGCCTGGCCGTCCGTCTCTTCAGGTCAACATCACACACCAATTCTCCCATGGGACAAGACAGAACATGTACAGAATATCTCTATCAGCCCTGACACACAAGTCACCCGGAGGAAATGGCAAGGAAGATGAAGGGAAAAGATGGTAACGATGGATGGGACGCATATGGACTGAGAGAGAGGAAAAGTCCTCGGAGAAGAAGGTAAAGAAAGCATGAGAAGCGTGTGAGGAGATATGATAAGAGAAGTAAAGAGACAGGAGCTGATGAGAGCGCCAGAGAGAGACGTATGTTGTCCAGATATAAAGAGGATGAGGGTCTTAACTGTGGTGCTGAGGCTGATATATGGGGCCAGGAGTGGCCTTTTATTTAGCAAACCTGATGTCCAGGTACAGTTGGTCAATAAAGTGCTTTTCTATTGGTTAATCTGGATGTTAGGTGAAAGTAAAGATTTCCCTTTTTTAGAGACTGCAGACACATTCTGTTTCTAGCGAGCATGTAAAACCCCTACAAACCATGCTCATCACTAGTACAAGACAAACCCACTAATGGGACAGTTATCTGAACCCTGCCACAATGTTACACTGTAATGAATAAAAGAGACCAAATGTAGCAATAATCCACTTTATAATTAATAATACACGAAGACATGATTCATTTTATATCTAAGTAATAGGATGTAGCCTTCCCATTACTCTTATCCTAAACTCAACCACCCTCATAGCTAACACTAGCTACGGTAATTGCCTACTTAGCATCGCTGTGCCCTCCTTATGTGTACCCATTTCTTCCTGTAGTTTGCTTTCTGTAAATTACAGTGTGTTGTCTCTGGCTTGTGGTTGGTTCCAGCTGAAGGGGGTGTGGACTACCCCCGGCAACCCACTTCAGCGCTATTCTGCCTGCTGATTGGTGTCATCCTTCGTCCGTCCACCAATCGCTGACATGCAGCTGGGGCCTAAGTTTTACAAACTTGACAAGTATGTCGCGGCAGCTGTCACCTAGACACACAGCTCGCTGCATGTGCCTCACGATCTTGAGTCCTTGTAATTTGTTCTGTGTTATACAAGGCACTTGGTGAAGCCTATGTTGAAAAGGGACTGGGCCAGGGGAACAGATTCAAGAACTGATAACGTTTCACACTCCTGGCAGGTTTAAATTGTGTATTAGATTACATTAGGCATAGGGTTGCTGTCTCCCTGTCGTGCTTATTCTTTGTTCTGTGTAAAATAGTTAGAGTTTTGGGGTTTACTATCTTTCTTTGTTTTATTACCTGTTACCTTTAGCTTATTATTAGCTCTAGCTTTGTGAGTCCTCTTTTGGTTATGATTTATTCCTTTGTGTTGAGCAGCACCCATTGGCCCTGTCTCTTTCTTTAGGTTTTCATTCATCTTTTGTAGTGTTTGTCAATTAATTGGCTATGTGTTAATAAATAACTTTACTTTTACCAACTACATCTGGTTTTATGTTCCATTCCCTTTTCCACCATGAGCTAAGGGTGTCAACAGCATAATTAAAAGTAAAAAAAAAAAAAAAAAAAAAAAACGGAACCCTTCCCATTACCCATCCTAACTAATAGCTAATGCCAGCTTATTGCTAACGTAGCATTAGCATAAGTAAAAAGATGTAAGCCTTCTGATTACCCATACCCTAACCCAGGGGTGCAAACTTACCAGAGGTGAAACATGTGAAGATGTTAGCCTTCTAGGGGGGTCTGGGAGTATCCCTCTGAGAAGAATCACCTTTAAAATGTGGATTTTCAGTCAATTTCAGCCTAAAGATAAGGGGAAAAACTAACCCCAGAATTAAGATAATCTTACTGCTACAGAAGAATTGTAAGGAAGACAAGACTTTTGTTAAGGGCACAAAAGTTTGCAAAGCCAGGTCCAAAATTTTATTAAAGTACATTGTACTACGGTGGAGCTACAGTAAAAATGCATGTGGTTTTTGCTTTTTACAGCTATTGCAACTACTTTTTGGTCAGTTAAAGACAGGGCTAAAATATGAAGTTTATAAACTTAGTTTACAGCTACTACAACTAAAATTAGGCTAATTTAACAAACATTACGTTTAACTACATCCAGGTGACGCAGGTTCATTTGCCTGTGAAATTCTGGGCCGATAGCTATACAGATGTTTTTGTTGTTGTTGTTTATTTTGTTATTATTTACTCCTCCTTTTGTGCCAGGGAAATAAAGAAATAAAAAAATGAGTCCTTCATAATGCCACCTTTGAACACCCTAATTCAGCCATACACATTAATGAAGCAACCTTTATAATCACCTTGTTTCATGTGAAAACATGGTTTTTAATAACTGTTTCAGAAGTCTTTTGTTAGAATTCCCTTTCTAATGTCTATTTTATATGGCTGTGAAGACATAACACATTTCTCCTTCAAACAGCTGTATTTATTCAAGTTCCTAGCCCAAAACTACATTTTACAAGATTACATTCCATTACAAAAAAACCTTCGCCCAATACTAATTTTTATAGAGCTTGAACGCATCATAATGTAACTCATTGCAACCTCAGTCAGTTAGTTTCTGATGGCTGTATTTATTTACCTTATGTACAAGGGACCATACAATACTGTCACTGTAACACAAATAGTACCATTTGATTTAGCTTAGGTACATACAGTTTCCAGTTTATTAGGTACACCTAGCTAAAACTAATGCATTATATAAATCATTACCATCCCTGTAGTAAATCTTCCTTCATGAAGATTATAATTAGTTTTTGCTGAAACAGTTTTAAAGAGGACTTGATTCAACTGTATGATCATTGTGGATGCTGCAGGTTGTGGTACTGTTAAGTGTATTGTGTTATACACAGCTTATGGGTGTTTTTATTATTTTTTTCTACCCCACTTATATCAATGAAGGTAGGCTACGAAACAATAATACCATTCTTTATGATACAATTTATTTGAGCAGCTCCATAAACTCCATCAGCACCTTGTTCAGCAGCTCTGTGAAACACTGCAGTGGAAAGAAGCCTCAACACTGAAGCTCACTCAGCCACTGTTATGTGGGCGCTACATCAACACTGTCATGACAAAATGTATAACCTGGTATAGAATCTCTGTGTTTAACAATTAGAAATATCAAACAGGGTGAGAAAACTACAACAATATGACTGCAAATTAAAAATCAGATTGACGCTAACATCTGGAAAACAAAATGTTGCTTTTGAACCTATAAAAAACAGCAATACTTCTCCGGTTTTAATGCTCCTGAGATCTAAGCAATGCTTCAAGGCACTCAAAACAGTTGGTGTGTTTGTGCACATCTGATGCTTCCACTGTATTTCTGTCTCAAGACAGAGGGTCACAAGGTGCCATGGCTTATGAAAAGTTGCCATAATAGGCTGTGGAGCTGTCAGTCAGCAGGGGGCTGCAGCAGTGTGTCTCTGATGCCTTTGCAGCAAACCTGAAGGAGGCCGAAGAATAAAGAGAAAACAAAAATTTATATATATATTTTCTCGTTCAGCCAGCTTTTTATTGCTTGCACTCCTTTAGTTTCCAAGGGCTAGGGGATAGAGAGGTCCCTGGGGAGGTTAAGGAAAGGCATACATGTACGCTAGAAAGACAAAGAGCATCAAAGGGAAAAGGAGAGAAGACAGAGAAAGAGACGAAACATGACAGAGGCAGAGGAGTCATCGCGAGGTGTCTCAGAGCTGTCAATCACGGCAGAAAACCGGATCTCTTGCTCTGAAGCGACCTGCAGAGTGAGAAGTGGAATGGAAATGAGGAGGCACTGCTTCCTGCGGCAAACAAATGCTCTCTAAATCTTTTAAATGAAGTTACTGGATTGAAGCAGACTTATGACAGATGCAAGGTTAGTGCAGGTCAGATGAAACACGGGTAATTATGTGAATGATGTTAACACTGGAGACTTAAAGATGGAAAGCTTTGGAGAGGGCAAGAGACAGTGCGGAGCTGATGTGGAATAAAAACAGTAAGTTAGATTGGGTATGCGCAGGGTCTCTAATGAGCATCCGCCACACGCCAAATGTGGGTAAATTGTTGGCAGTGGTTTGTAAAATCATCAGGCTGTCCAACACTTTGGCAGACAGAGAAAAGGCACAACAAAAAGACATGTCCTGACAGCCACATAAAAGCAATGCCACAGGCTGTAGAACCTTATTTGCTTTAACTGACAAAGTCAAAGTTCACCAACTTCTAACTAATAACCATCAATAAAAAATGCACACACATCATATACATGCACAGGTGTTACTAAATCAACTTCACTACCTCACATATCAAATGTCTGAAGGAATAGATCAGGCACAATGATTGTGTGATGGTTGCGTGAGAGAAAGTGGCGGTGGTAGTAAAAGTGGAAGTATTAGTCAGTGTTGCAAAATATTGAATTTTTTGCTGATATCCAACATGTGGATATATAACACCTCATTTGGCCAGTACTGATATCGGTATATTAATTCCCCCCAAACACCTGAGGATCATCTATTTCTGGTCTGTAATGTTGTTACTAATCGTCTTGCAATGAGCTAGCTTAGTGTAGCTGTCTCCCAGTGTGCCTCACTGGAGTAGATCTTTGAGTAGTAGTTTGGGGGTTGAAGGGGCAGACAGCATATTTCCTGTTCTGTCCTGTGGGCTGCTTTGCTGAGCGCAGTGACACTGAGAACATTATATTAAACACAGTTTAAGCTGTATATTCTAGTTTACATATGTAATAGGATAGTTCAACATATTGTTCAGTTTGTAATGCACTGATATCAAGTAGGCCATTCACACCTAACATCAAAGAATGATGTTAGGTGTGAATGGCCTACTCTGTCCACTGACTCCTGGTTCATGGACATCAATTCCAGAGAAACTGTTAAAATGCCCACTGTCTTCCCAGTCTATAGATGTGCAATAAAAATGTCCCCAGGCTTTTACGAAATGTTAGGATGAGCAACATTTTCTTTGTTTTGCTAATGTCTCACAAAAGATTTTAATTTGAGGTTTTTGGGGTTTTTTCCCTGCCAGAGAACAAGTAGGCTGCAGGGCGCTTAAGTATAGTGTACTGCCTCTCTGTGGACGTACTCTTGTTTCATTTTCTGGATATAACATTTGGATAGTACTGTATTCTTTTTATCCTATGCCACTGAGACTTCAGCTCATTTCTTGTATAGCTGGCTCATAGCTAACGATGCACAATTACTGCTGAGTTCATAAACTCCCGTTAAAGCTGCATTCTGCAATGTTTCACCATTAGGGGGCAGAAAGACACACAACCCAGCAGGACAGCACTTCGCTGACATATTGCTATGGCAAACCTCTTTGACAAAAGTTGCATACACACACAGAGCAGTATCAGCATCCTACTAGGTTTACATGTCCTGCCACCTGATGCACATTCCTTGAAACAATCACATCACCCAAATTTGAAAAATAATAAACAAATAAAATTACAGGGTAGCTCTGCCAAATTCCACTTCACACATAACCAAATGGAAATGATGGAATTAAAATTGATGGCTGACTGCTGAATTGGAATCAACACCTGTTCTTCAGTGTGTGTGTGTGTGTGTGTGTGTGTGTGTGTGTGTGTGCATAATTAAATGTCATACTTTGAAAACTGTATGATGTAAAATCCAACCGAATGGATGGGTTTCGCCTGTGAGTCACTGCGTTGTTCAGCACAACACAGGTCAGCAAGTCACAGTTCTCAAAAGTTGAAACTTTCAGTCCAACATCAGAAGGGATCGCCAAAGTAGGGCAGTACTCCATATTTGTGATGAAACAGTCTGCAACAGTTATGGACCAAGCCATAGCATCAGGAAATCAAGATGATAAAATCAAAGTAAGAAACAACAGTGAAGCATCTAACAGTTACTGGTCGTTACATGGCCACCAACACTTGGCACACAAATCTGAAATTTACAGATTCCTGTAGGCCTATTGTTAAATACTGACTATAGTATTGAGTCATGTACCTATGCTGGATTTAAAAAAACTTATACTTTGTAGTGTTTATTGACTGTGTTATTTTAAACGCCTTTCTCATGGTTTGTTTTGGATTATATCAGAGGTGTGTTTTAAATCAGTGGTTCCCAACTGGTCTAACCATGAGGTCCAGATCTCTCCTTAGTCATTAGTTTCAGGTTCACACAGTTTACTCAGCATCATGCTTGCGTTTGGCCATGTCGTCAAGCTAGTTTGTTGTCTCTGTTAAGTAGCTGTTTGTTATTAACTCACTCTATAGCAGAAAACAGCACTTCAAAATAAAAGCTCTGTGCTGGAAATTCACTGTACTTCTATATAAAGTGTGATATTTTTATTATTTATTTATTTATTTATCTATTTTCACAAACTTTGCATGTTTGTGAGTCACTTGCGGTCCATTTACAATGGTCTTGCAACTCACTTTTAGACCGCAACCAACCAGTTAAGAATCACTGTTTTAAATCACAAAGTAGTGTCAGAAAAAACCTACTCATATTTATATTACATGTTGTAATTAGAGGGATACTTAATACTTAATTTTCTTGTTTATTGTATGAAACAATGTGGGACTGTGTAAATGAACTGTGGTAAACTTCTCTCCATCTAACCGGTGCCTAGATATGAGTTTGCCATTGGTCCAATGTGCATTGTGGTAGTTTCCTACCTCTTGGACAAAAGCAAAAGCTTCAGCTGTTTCTCTCTGTTTTCTCTGGTCATAAAGCACCTATTTCAAAAGTATTTGCATCTTTCTACTGCATAGACAGTCCAGTTTTATTAAAAGGCCATCTTTCCAGCAGTGAAATGCTTCCTTAAACATATTCGATAACTGATCAATATTTTTGACTTACTTGTAGCAGAAGGAATTTCAATGTAGCTATTACCTTTTGTGGCAATGTTGTAATTGCTCTAAGCTTGGACTTCTCATTCTGCAATTACTAGCCTCTGGACACATTTTAGTAATGTCTTCCAATTTACTGACACACAGTTTAATTTTACCTCAAGTGAAATTCAAATATTGGTCTGGATGTGCTGCATCCCTTTTCACTCATATTTTGGCCAACTGGTGAAAGTGTGGATGCAGTCAATGCAGGACAGACACTGTGGATCAAAAGTCTTCATTTAAGTGATACTTGATCCAAAATCCATCTTTTGTTTATTAAGCATTTACTTCCTGCTGTGATCCACTTGGATTTGTGTCTGATAGAATGAAATTTAATTCTGATCAAACCATGCATTGAAACACCTCAAACCAGCAAAGTCTTCTTCACAACTTTAAATCCACTCAGTGTGAACATCAATCATACCTTTACAAAACGTGGCTAAATTCACAGCTTCTGTCTCTGTTGCACAGCCTGCAAACACTGATGAATATAAGAATGACGTTACTGCAGCCAAAATAAGAGAGGATCATTGAATAGAGGCACAAAAGCACAGCCATTAAAGAAATACAACATATACAACCTTATTATTCTAGTTCTACACAGCATATTTTATGTTACTGCATTGGCTGAAATTGTAGTGATTATGAGTTAATGAATGGCAATTAGAGGTAGGAGAAAAATTGATTCACATAAGTTCTTATCTACTGTGATTCACAGAAAATCAATTTTCGTCGTTATTAACATGATGTTGACAAAATGAAAGAGGCGGAACTCAGCTGCGAGGGCACAGTGCCTGGACGGTGTAGAGCAGGAACACACTGGTTATTTTATGGTTCTGCCTACAAAAAGGAAAGTGCACTTTTTATTTAAAATCCACAATTAGTTTTGCAAGACAAAAGTGAGGTATTTTGTAGAAACTCCATTCACATTCTCTTACACACTTTTTTTCTACTTTTTTTCTGTTTGCCAGACAGTGAGAAACTAATAAAAGTAATGCCTCTCAGTCTATTTACAGGATTTATTGGCTTTGAATAGAGAACCCATTCTAAGTCAAACTCTGGCAAATATTTCCAAACATTTCCTCCCCTTATACAGAAATACATTATCTTATTATCGGCCTTGTGACATAATCAATCAATCAATCAATTTTATTTATAACACCCAATATCACAAATCACAATTTGCCTCACAGGGCTTTACAGCATACAACATTCCTCTGTCCTTTGGACCCTCACAGCAGGTAACAGTGACAGTACCATTAGAAATAAAAAAATGAAATCAAACCATCCCCAGTGAAGTCACGCCAGGATTCATACTGTATCTATGACATCATAGGTGAAAATTATGCTTGTAATTTTTCCAGGTATTTATGGCTATAAACACTGACGATAAACCCGAAGATTTCCTGGTATTTTCTATGAAGACCACATCTATAGTGCATTATGAAGGCTTAGTGACCTACAATGCATGTATGATGCCTTATGATTACACTTCTAAACGCACAGTGCTTTTCAATGAATTAGTGATTTAACATTATGGATGTGACTTATAATGCATTATAGGTGTCAAGTGTCTTATGGATGCCCTTGACTAGTTCAAAACTAGAGGTTGACTGATGGAGCTTATAATGCATTATGAATAGCTATTCTCACCTATACACACCTCAACAATCAACTGTAGTAAGGACTCATAGTATAGTCCATGCAGTATAATAAGTCATCATTTTATTAAAGTGGGTAATTGATGCATCTATAATAATGCATGCTTCATCATGATGTTTAATTGTTTATGTGAAGTTAAGTGTGATACATTTTGTATTTGAAAGAATCTGTGCTACATCATTAATGATTAATGCACCATACACTGAAATATTTGTATATAAGACTTTGAAAATACTTTTGAAAGACTTAAGTCCCTCATCTAAAGACAAAGACAATGTGACATAAGGTAGAGAGTTTTTAGTCACAGGATCAGATTTTGCAAAGACTATTTGCTTGATGGCTCGCTTAAAAAAAGATAAAAATAGTTGACAAAAATTGTTGCAGCCCCAAAATCCCCAATGAGCATGCCATATGTTATAGCTAGCTAGCTAACCACTTTCCCCATCCCAAAGAGGGCTACTTGTAAGCTAACGTTAGCTACTGAAATAGTTGCTAATAGCGTATGAGCTAACCATATGTTTCAGCTGAAGATTGCTAGCTTTAAAAATTATATCATGTAACAGTATGAAGCAAGAAATCTTCACCTGAAACATATGGTTAGCTTGTAGGCTATCAGCAAATATTCCAGTAGCTAACTTTGGTTTATGAGTCGCCCTCTTTGGGATGGGGACGATGGTTAGCTAGCTAGCGAGCTATAGCTCATAACATACTCACTGGGGATTTGAAGGGCTACAACAATTTCTGTCCACTTATTTTCCTTTTTGACGCTAACAATCTTTAGAATAGTGACCCTGAAAGATCACCAGCCTTTGCAAAAACTGATTTTGTGACTAAAAACTCACATTGGCTTTAGATGTGATAACGTTCAGACATTAGTCTTTTCGATGTATTTTAAAGCATTCTAGTGTAAAGTAGGCATTAATCCCTAGATGCAGCATGGAATCTTTTAAATGCAAGAAAATGCATTACACTGAGCATCAACAATTAAACATTATAATAATAATAATTCATTATTATAGATGCGCAAATTTGGCCGGATTGGACACAGGCCCAGGGGCCCATGCGCAGACAGGGCCCCGCCATTGGCCCAGCCAGAATGGAAAGGACTGTATAACGTTTTTTTTTTCCCTAAATCCCTTCTGTTCAAATTTCAAATAAATGACACTATGTATAACCAATAAAAATCACGCTGATATATATAGATATATATATCTATATATATATAGATATATATATATATATTTTTTTTTTTTTTACCTAAATAGAATGATTTAATTGGTCAAGTGCAAGTGTGGAAACCATGGTAACAGGCCGCTCCGCCTCCGCCCCTACGCGACTGACCTCAGCGATAGCAGTGATAGAGGGTGAAAGATAGCGACACAAGTGGTTGTAATTACCAGAAAGAAAAGGAGGAGAGGGAGGAAACTTTTTAAAAATTGTGCCTTCCATCCAAACTTTCTTCCTCAAATAGAGCCAGGAGAATCAGGGTGCTTAGGAGTTGGTGGAGAACACCGCAAGCTAAGCTAACGTTAGCTAACCGGGAGCCGGAGCCGGAACCGGAGCCGGAGGAAGATGCCACAGGAAGCCCGCCACAACCTGTAGCTAGCTGCAGTCACAGCACCGGCAGCTCTCAGTGGATGTACGAAGTGTCGGACCCGGCGTTGTGGGGTGAAGTGAGTAAAAACACGCGAGCTGTTCTTATTGATTGTGGACCTGCAGCCTTCCATAACCGCACGAGCAGATACCCAGCATCAACTCGTGATGGCGGCTTGGGCGGTGAAGTGCGCTCCTTCACTAACGATCCGCTATATAGCTGTCTACAAACTGGAGAAAACGTTTCCGTGACTGGATCAACTATTCACCATCCACAGGTAATATTTTTTGCTTTGCTTGCATGCTCTTTTCAACGAAGAAAACCCAGTTTGTTAGTGACTAACGTTACTCTGACTGGAAACACCCCGAAAGTCTGCGGGGTCGCGAGAAAAGCACACAGCACTGTGTCTGCATGCTGGCGTTGCTTCGGCGCTCATCTGTCACGGGGCCCGGGACTGTGAACTCACAACTAGTGCAACAGCTGGAGGGAGAGAAGCGTTACTGGCGGGAGGTGTTGAAGCGTGTCGTGGCCGTCATTTAATTCCTAAGTGAAAGAGGGTTGCCTTTTCGTGGCGGTGATGAAGTTCTTGGATCACCACACATCACCTGTAGCCTACAGGTGTTCTTGTGTGTGTGGGTGTGTGTGTATGTGTGTGTGAAGACAACCTATATACCTTCATTTTATATTTCTATTAAATATCAGAGTAAGGCTTTTCGTCAAGTTGACCATTGCTGTTTTGTATAATTTTTTTATTACCAGTAAATGAGAGCAGAGATAATAAAGAAGGAGGAGACAGAAAAAGAGAGACAGCCCTCAGAGAGCCAAAGACAGGACACAAAGAACATCTGGAGACAGAGCAGAAAAGCCATATTTACAGGTATGTGTAGGTGGGTTTGTGTGTGAATTATGGAAGATTGAGAATCCACAATCTGGACTTGTGGAGGTGAAGCAGTTTGTGTTTGCAAATGCTAATGAGTAACAAGCTGATTTCTTGACATTGTTGCTTGGCGAGGAAAGCGTTGTTGCAATTATGTGTAAATCCTGTATGATGGAGGATATCTGCAGGTGTCGATTTTGTCCTTCTTTGTGATCATATACAGTAGGCTGTACCCTGTCAGTGTAAATCCTGTATACGTTACAGGTGTTTCCAGCAAATAGCAGTCCATAATACAAAACCCTGTTTGTGTGCATGTGTGTGTGTGTGTGTGTGTGTGTGTGTGTATTTGGGGGCCCTCCAAGAATTTGTGCCCAGGGGTCCTTGCCCTCTTAATCCGGGCCTGTGTGCAATACACTTTACATAACGCATAGGCCTATGCAGTATTTTAGCATATTGAGTCCTCACTACAGTTGATTGTTGATGTGTGTTTAGGTGAGCTTAGAAGCTCCATCAGTCAGCCTCTAGTTTGACTAGTCAAAAGCATCCATAACACACATGACACTTATAATGCATTAAGTTACATCTATGATTTTTTATGACTAATTATATTTCATCAGAAAGCATTAGCCTGTTTTGAGTGTAATCATAAAGCATTATGAATTCATCATAATTTATTATGATATGTGATAGAAAGTGTTTCCGAGCAACTCAGTTTACATGGGCTCTAGCAGTTTCCCAATAGGAAAATACACCCTTGGCACTAATGTGTATGATCTATGTGTGTTAATCAGTTTGTGGTGATTTGATTAATTTCAAAATTGATAATGAACCACTAGCACAATAAAAATGTAATCATTTTCTGTCACAGGAAATTATCCAAGATACAACTCCAGTGAAGTGTGGTCTTGTTAATTTGTTACAGTTTAGTACATTTTTGCCTCTCTCACATTGTAGGCTGCTGCTGTAGGCTATAATTGTCCACGTTTCCACACGGCTGCATGGAGTGAGTTTATGGCATTCTGGATGGTTCTGTTAATCCATTGTTTCTGGTTGTGGAATGATTTAACTGTACTTTTGGGTACAGTTGTGTCTGTAGCTTTACAAATTAAATCCACCACAGACCCAGTGACTTTATTGATGTCAATGGTAATGTTGACGGTGGTGTCCTGGAACATACCTCAGATTCTGTCTGGCTCCATTTCTCATGTCACTGGGGGCAGGCATTGTAGTTTGTGTCAATATGCTGATCACAAGATATATTGGGGTTGCTCCTCCTAAACACAGGCAGTGGCTATTCATTCCTGTTGTAGCACAGGGTGAGCAGAACAGGACAGCACCTCACATTTCCCATCACACCAGCCCTTATTCTCCATAAAGCGCATGCCTCCTCTCCTTTTCTTTCCAGAGTCCTTTGCTCTGTCTGATCAGCACAGAAAAGAGTCGCCTGGTTCAATGCTGTCCGGTATTCTAGGATTTAGCCATGTTACAGTGAAACAAAGGCTATTGCAGTTCCAGATATCCTGGTGGAAACTGATGCTGGCATGGAGGTCCTCCAGTTTATTATCCAAAGCATGTAAAATGGCTAGCCGGATGCTTGTTCAACAGAGATCGCAGCCAGTGTTTAATTTCTCCACGCTTGCCACGGAGCTCCAATGTAGCTATGGATGCAGAGATGGATGTAGAAATTGTCTCGCTTATCCATTTACCTGGTGAGTTAATTTCCTTGTTATGATGAGTGACAGCCACACACTACCACCTTCCAATGCCCACCACCAAAAGCAGCACAGACTTCTGAAAAATAGACAAAAATAAACATAAATTTAGCACAAACTTAGCAGAGCTGACAGAGAGGGGACTGGAAATTTGGGTTGTAGTCTCCTGGTCGACTATAGGGCTGTCAGTGAATATTCTAAATTCGAATTTACATTCGAATTTGAAAAAAAAAAAGGACCTTCGAATGTGAAAATTGATATTCGATTGTGGAGAAAAAAAAAAACACCACCGCACCTGTCCTCTTTGCGAGTGGGCGTTGGCCTGAGCCGCTGCACTGAACACATTGCATAAGGGCCACACTGCCTGCGGAAGTGCTGCGAAGCGCAGCGCACCGAAATTGTTGCGCGAGCCGGAGCACTTCCATTCAAATCAGATGCGTATTTCTCCACGCTGGTCGACAAGCGGTTCTGCTCCCAGCTGTTGCCTCTGTCACCCGGCTTGACACATTTGCTCGCGGCTTGCGCAGAAAATAGACCAGGTGGCGAAACGATCGCTGCAGGGCGCAAGCTGGCCACGGAGCTGGTGTGGATGACACAATCGGTTAACATGGGCGCCGAAAGGAAACTGGCTTCGCTACTCTGCGTTTTGAGGCTATTCGCAGCGCTTCCGCGGGCAGTGTGGCCACGGGTCAGAGAGGGGGGGCGGGCGAGAGAGAGGTCTGCAGTCGTTTATAACATAATGTTATAGATAATTGTTTTATGTGTTTTAATATGTAGGTATGTAAATGTTTTCAAAGACGTTTATGTTGAAATAAAAATACCTACAAGTAGTTATGTTTCCTTGTATTAATACATATACAAGTATGTTTCCTTGTATTAGTTTGCCCTCTTGTGGACATTATGCCAAAAAAAAAAAAAATTCGAATGGTTTGAACCTGTGAGTTATTTTTAGAAGGAATATTCGAACGTCATTTTTGAGCAATTTTGACAGCCCTAGTCGACTAGTTGATTATTTGGTCACTATGCTCTCGTCCGACCAAATTCTCATTGGTGGAATAATCACCGTGTTACTTTCATGAGGAGAAAAGTGCCTCATCAACAGCTTTCCAGGATTAATCCATTATTTCCTGCGGTGGGGGGGACAGGCTAAGTTACCTGTGAAAATGGGGGTATTTTCAAAACACCCCCGTTATTGACAGAAAGTTGGACTCACCCACCCTCACACTCAGCGTCGCAGTGACGCAGACCTCCTGTCAGTTTCTGTAAGCTGTAAGCTAATTTCCCTCAGTGGAAACGAAGCTTGTATTTACTTGTTTTTCCACATATAAGAAACAATAAATTGTGAAGACAGTAAAGCCTCCACTAAAATTTAAGTCTTGTGTGTGATTTATCCTTCAGGGATTTATACTTAAGGATTTATCTTGGCTTCATATGAGCAGAGGAAATCTCCGCTCTTCGCTAGGCTAATGTATACAGTGTAAAATGCCATAGGCTGGCGCTAATAACGTTAGCATGTTGTATTTGCTTGGAAAACGTGTTTAGTATAAGACAGTTGTGCTGTTACCTTTGTTACATGTTGCTGTTGTCCCTGGTTTTATCCTACTATTAAATGGAGAAACCTCTGTCCCTCCCTTTGTCCTTCCCTCCATCCTAATGTCATCATCCATTTTCCTCCTCACTACTTTGACCTATTTCTCTGAACTTACACACAGGCTTTCATTCTTGGTCACGTGCAGACAGCCACGATGCCGTTTTTGCATTTTCCCCACATTCCTACTGTTTATATTCGTGTTTTTGTCCACTACCCATTCATACTGTGAACACCATTAGCAGCGCAAGCTGCTCATGCGCGCTGGGACCACAGTTTGGCTCTGAAGCCTTCATCTCCAACACTTGCGGATCGAAACCTGTATGTGTGTACCTGTGTGCCCACGCACGCGCGTGCTTCTGTGCCGTCAGCCAAAACTATGCTCCATGTATTTTGCCATAAAGCATGTTTCTAAATACAGTGTGCATTGTTTGTGTTACATTAATATTTATTACACAGTGCATTTACAGTGCTCTGATTTTGCATCTCCTTTATTATACTGTTTTTGATTTCTTATTCCTCTATACATAACACATCCCCGGGTATGGACTAGTATGAGAAGAAGAAAAGATCGCTAGATGCTAGGCTAGTTTATACAATGTAAAATGCCATAGGGGGAAATGTGTCCAGATAAAGACAAGTGTTTGTCTGTCAGTTCTGTGATTTATAGTGAAGCCAATTTGCGTACTTGTGTTTGAAATTGTCTCTATTAAGCCATATTTAATGTAGGGCTGTACCCAAATATTCGGATATTCAAATATTTGTTTCTATGGGTAGGTATTCGTTATGAAAATTTGGTATTTGATATTCGTTTTTTTTATTTACTTATTTTTTTATTTTTTTTTGGTGCTAAATGTAGTCTTTTTGTTGTTGGTAAATGTAGGTTATCAGTAAAAATCAAAACTTTTAAATAGCATTGTTAAAAATGTGAAAATATAGTAGCCTACCAACGGAGCTTGTGTGCACGGCAGGCTTGAGCGCATCCATCTGAGGCTGTGGATCAATGCCAAGTTTTACCACTTTATCACTATTCCCTCTAACATGTAGCTGTTTTTTCATTATCTTCTGAATTTAATATGAATTATGGAACCGTTTTTGTCAACGTTTGTTTCCCCCGTTTTGTACAATAAATTATTGTTTAAAGATTCAACAAGTTTCTTTTGGAGTGCGTTTGGAGTGTGTTTTGAAAACAGCCACGGACTGTTACCTGCTCAACACATCAGTACCTTCGGATGCCATGACAGTAATAGCCAATAATGTCAAACTATCATTTACAGACCGATTTAACAGATGATCACTGCTGCCCGACCCGCAGGTCCATTTGCGGGTCCCACGGGTTACAGGTCGACCCGCGCATCACTACTCAGCTCAGTCTATAAGGCTGTACACAACAGTAAGGCTATAGACATTATATTCTATTCAGGCCGGCAGAACCAGCAGTGCATCGGCTCTACAGTGCACGGCACTGCTGATTAACCATTTTATTGCAGCACAGAGTGTCTGTCAGCAACCAATTACTTGCAGAGGCTTCCTACAACTTGTTTCAATGGTTCCGATTTAATCAGAAGACAAATTAAACAGGATGACTAGCCAATGTGAAAATCAAAAGAAAGCATAGAATAATGTACTGAAGGAGACTGTTGTGCCATCACATTTTTTTGTGGTTTGAGAGCAAAGATCCGGTCGCCGCTGTGCAAAACTCCGCAATACAATTAGGTCCGAAAAAACCCCGGAGTCCGCCGAGGTGTAACTGCAGAGTGACACAGACACACCACAGCAGAAGTAAAAATAACGTGCAGATTTTTTTTCCCACGACTAATCGATTAGTTGAAGATTATGTGCGACTTTAGTCGACCAAGATTTTCTTTGGTTGACTACAGCCCTACTGGAAACATCTAATTCATCATCGGGGGGAAGGGGACCTAAGATGGCTTCTGACCTTTAACAGTTCTTGAGGCTATCTTGTGGAGGGGCCTGCTGTTAAAGTCGATTTTTATATATTATTTGTTAATCTTATGCTGACATAGTGCATATCTCAAAATGTATTTCTGTTTTAATCAAATCACCACAATCGATCCAACAAACAGCAAATACTGAACAGGTTTTATTCCAAAATAGGTGTACTAGTTGGTTTCTGTGGCTGAAAGCAATGTAAAATGAAGCTTGTTCATGCAGACTGCCATATGCTATAATATATGCCATATTCCACAATAGCATCTAAAGGCAACCTGAAAGACAATGCATGGAGAGTGGGAGGGATGAGGGGTCAAAAGAGGCACAATTTTTGCAGATTATTCTGGCCCCGTTCAAAACTTTTCCTTTGCCTGTGGAGGGGTCGATCATTGCTTGCAGTTTTTTTTAAATGGAAACACAATAACAAGGCTTCAGTATGTACATAGCTCTCATTAAAGTAGATTCTCCCTCAGTTATAATCATTAATTTTTTTATAGCACATCATTAAATTGTTTTGCCATTTAAAGCAGTACACAGTCTCTATTGATGTCCATTAGAGTAAAAAGAAAATGGATGGCAATTGTTACACCCTGACCTTTATTCTATTTATGGGCCAATGTACTCCATCAATAACACAAAGAGAACAGGCGGCAGTAATTATTGGCTTATCGGCTTTAGTACACACAACTTAGCTTCTCCATTTTGCTACTTGCTAATGATTAAGGTTTGAGGGGGCAGAAAACATGGTCACATCAACATGATTGCTGTTTTAAATTCCTCAATTTAGGAACACTGTTGAATGGGTCGCTGTTCTGCATCTAATCAGTAGTGGCATAGTATTCAGAGGACCAATTAATGAGAAATGTTTGGATGTCATTGATTGCAAACAACAGCAAGCAAAGTGTTGGGATAATTCCATGTACTTATCTGTTGCATTTAAAGCCATAATCTCATTAGGTTAAATGACCATGTTCCTGATTACGTTAGGTTTCGAAATACAGGGAACACAACTCTAAAACAACAGAGGTGTGTTACATCTATGCCAAGCGGTAACCTCTGAGGAAATGAAACCAATGTGGAAGTGCCAAAAACTGCAGTTCCTTGAATGGCCACTTGAAGCTGGCTCCAAAGCAGAGTAAATCCCCGTACACTCCCATGTTAAAATGCCCGACTGTACAGCAAAAATAAGCATGTGTGCACCTTGGGACAAAAAATGGTCTTGGTCTCTGTAGCTAATTTCGACATTCATGACAACTGTACAGGGGCTTGTTTTTTTTATATAACTCCCCATTTACATTTTTTTACGGCCCAAAGTTATGGATATTTAATGTTGGTGCTGTTTGAGTGACAGGCTGTCTGGGAGGCATCACCACAGTCTGAGTCAGATCCACCCCTCACTCTTCCACAGCTCCACCCTCTGGTCTAAATAAGGTCACTTCTGGCTCCAAAAACCCAAGATGGCGACGGCCAAAACTAGTTTCACCATTTCCCATAGTGTGTGTTTTAGTTCAGGAGAACCAAGGCTCTGCGTTTCATATGCTGTGTCGTGTAGTAGTGGCTGGGCCAGAGGTCTAATTGGAGCAATGATTTTTGTTTCCTCGCAAACAAAAGATGCGTTGAAAAGGTAGATATGTTAAGTTTTTGTGGTGTTTTAGGTTTGGGACTACCAGGCTGCACAATCACAGACCACAAGCAGTGAGGAAGAAATGAACCATTTATTGAATAATATGTAGTAATGAATAAAGTGTTTGTAAAGTAAATGTTTTTAAAATGCTAAAGGTAAAGCAAGTAAAAAGTAGAAGGAAGAGCTAGATATCATCAACAATTGGTAGTAAACAACTAAGAATGTTCAATGCTTCACGGAAGGTGCCATAAGAGGTGTTTCAGGTTTTTCAGTAAGAAGCTTGAATGAGATAAGCAACCACAGGGTCTTCTGAGTGATGGCTAAACATCTGGATCAAAGGATCGCAAAGAGTGGGACAGGGTATGGGGTTTGGCCATGGTTTGGAGGAAGGAAGGAGTGGTTCAGATCGCTGACCTGCAGGTCAGCACCAGCGTTTTAAAAAAAGATGCAAGCAGCAACAGGGAGCAAGTGTAGTGAATGGAGAAGAAGAATATTGTGGAAAAATTTGAACGCTGTGGTCAGTAGCGTTCTGGGTTAGCTGCAGAGGTCAGACATAGACACGGGGGCACCAGCAGTCTAGGTGGGAGATGACAGGGCCTGGATGAGCACCTGGGGTACCTCCTTGGTGACAAAGTAACGGCTCCTCCAGATGTTGTGAAAAAGGAATCATTAGTGGGCTACTGCTGCAGTGTTTGCTGCAAACCATAGTTTGTCGTCCACGGTCACTTCAAAATTTCTCTTTCTCAAAGCTGGCACCACCAGTGTCTTGTTAATGCTAAATACAGGTTTCGGTGAGGACATTTTTTGCCAAGGAGGCACGCAAACCCAGTTTTGTCCAGAAGCGATATTAGTGAGTTTGCAAGAAATGTTGAGCACCATGGTAACTGTACCTGTTTCGGACCAGTATAGGTTCAGAGTGGATTGATATTGGCCTGATAGTGCCTTGGACTTATCAAATCCTTTGATAAATAGCATAGCTCTATATTCAATAGTCAATCTATGAGTGATAACAGATTCTCAGCTGAAGGAATATGTTACATAGGCAAAGTCGTTGAGCCGTAATGGTACATTAGTAATATCACCAAACAAAGCTGTGCAATTACAGTAGTTTTCTTGCCTTCTAAGCAAGAATATTGTTTTGCAAGGTTAAAGGGTATGTTTGATGTCCGTGTTAGATGTTAGACAAGGGAAATGCTTATGTTAGAATGCTTTTTACAGATTATAGATTGGCTTTTAATACTATTATTCTCCCTAATCTTGTCCATAAGCTACAGTGTCTTGGTCTGTGTGATGCTGTGTGTGAATGGATTCTTAATTTTCGTACTTGTAGACCTCAGAGAGTGAGGATTGGTGATTGCCTGTCCAACGAACTTGTTTTGAGCACCGGCTCATCTCAATGCTGCATTTTCAGCCCTCTGTTATACTCTCTTTGCACATATGACTGTACTGCCTCTAACAGTAACAATCTGATTGTGAAGTATGCTGACGACACTGCTGTCATTGGGCAAATAAATTGTAATGATGAGTCATACTACAGAGCGGAGGTACAAAATTTAGTTATGTGGAGCGAGAAAAACAACCTTATTTTAAAGGAAGGAAATCAAAATTGACTTTCGCAGCAAAAGAGTATCCCATCTCCCTGTGATGGTGAGTAGCTTTAAATTCCTTGGTGTCACTATCACAGATGACCTTAGCTGGCACCATAACACAACCATCATTGTTAAAAAAGTCCATGCTACAGCTTTTCTTTCTTTGCAAACTGAAAGATTTTACCAAAAACTGTCAGACTTTAACTAACCTGTATTGATGTATTATTGAGAGCATCCTTACCACTTCGTTCACTGTGTGGTTTGGTAACCGAACTGCACAGGACCGTGCATCCTTGACAAGGTTAGTTAATCTGGCTCAAAAAAATCATTGGCACCGAACTGCCGGCTCTTGATGGGCTTTCCAACTGCAGGCTTTTGGGCCGGGCTTCAAAGATTGTTACCGACACAAGTCACCCTGCCTCTAGTCTTTTTGTTCTTCTCCCTTCTGGCAGACAGGACCGTTTCATTAAATGTTCTACCTCTCGGTTCATTAAGAGTTTCTTTCCCTGTGCTGTGCGTAGCTTAGATAACCTTTAACTGCTCACATGAGTCCATGATTGTGCCTGCACACATTGGTGCAATTATGAGTGTCCATTATTATTATTTTTGTTGTTATTATTATACTTTTAAAAGGGTGCCAAATGTGTACTTCTTTATGTTGTACTTTTAGAAGTCTTGTACTTTATCAATGATTTTTAGTGCTAATGTTTGCACTTTTAAATTTCTTGTACCTTTTTAGATAATGTGGGCGTATTGCTGGGGGCATTGTCCTTGCTATGTACCTACCTGTTTGTATTATTTATTCATTTTAATCTTTGTCGTATGGTCCCTTATGTCTTAAATGTGAACTCTCGCAATCGTTTTCCAATGTGGTATTTTACTGCAAATGGCAAATAAACTGACTATGACTATCCTTCTTCTGCTCTCTCCTGCTCAGATTTTGAGCACTCCCATTAACCATTTTACCTTGAAAACCCATCCTGCTATCCAAGAAGTCCTTATTGCTGATACAGACACTTTATACATGAACTGATTTAATAAGCTAGTTAAATGCCTTGTTTTTTTAACGTCAAAGAAAATAAATAGCCTCAGCTCAAGGTAGTGCGAAGTAAGTGGAATAATCTCAAATTATCACATTTTTGTTTCCCCCAAAACGGAGAGGCAGAGGGAGTAAATGACTTAGCGAGAGAGAAAGTGCGACTTGAAATCCCATGTATGTAATTAGCATTTATGGAATTCATTTTTTTTCACCACATGACCATCAGACATGCAGCTGGAGAGATGCTGAAGTGATGGGGCTGCTGAGGCCCTCTCGAACAGTTTGCTCAAGGGTACCTCAGTAGGGGACCGTACCTATGTTCCCCGGGTCCTATTTTCCCTCATGATATAGGGACCCTTTTTCGGAAAAAGGTCCATGTAAAGTTTTAAAGCTAAGGACTAACTACTTCACAACACAAATGCCAACATACCTGGAGGTGAGACATGCAAAACTTGAAATATTTCTTCTTCCTCTCCTTACTAGCATGAGGGCATCATTCATCATTGTAGGTAGTAGTAGCCTAGTTATGTAAGGTGGCGCCACCTACCGTACAGGAGTGGAACGACTACCAGCACTTTCTTTCTTTTTTTTTTTTATTTGAGTGAGAAATTGGAGGTGTGGCGTGAGACCATGTGTAATCAACCAACTGCGTGACTCTGATTCTGAATCTTCACCTGCACAAAATGCACCCAAGGACGAAAGCGAGCTCCGTTCCATTTTGCTTCTCCTCTTGCCGACACACACACACTTGTTTACCATGATGAAAAATGGTGAAAATGAACCAAAAACAAAAAAAAAGACAGACTCACTAAATTACAGCTGTACCCTCACTACTAGGGGTGGGCGATATATATCGTTAACGATAATATCGTCATTGTTGTTTTAATAATGGGCAAATTTACGTTATCGAGTATACAAATGACTTCACAAAAACAACTGAAAACACATGTTGAAACCAGGTTGAAACCCCACACATTCACCGAACAAGAGTTACGTAACTTGCGCTGCACGCAGTACACTGCAGTACGCCTAGGTGGTCACATGATCTCTCACTGGCACCTTCCCGGCAGGTTAGCCTGCTGCTTAACAAACATTAACGAGACAGCATGGCAACACCGCCCACGGATGCTCCAGCAGCTTCGGGAGATGTTGGTCAACTGTAGTGATAGGTCCCAGCCTGTAAGGTGGGAACTCATGCTGTATTGTGTTGCATAGGAACAATTAACGGGTTGCTCAAGTACCTGAAGCCTGCGTGGTTCATTCTGGTTTGCGGTTATACCAATAAATAACTGAACATGGTGTCAGAAGTTAAGTCAGATGCGAGCGACAGTACTAGTGACTTAGTCTGCATATAGCAACACGCAAAACTGTCTAGTTGTAGGTCGGGAAAGTTCGCAGTACCGGAAGACCGTCTATGGAGCTACCTAGCCTAGCCACAGTTAGCTAAACGAAGCGGCAACATGGCACAGTTTCAAGTCTCCCCGCCGGAAAGTTCACCTTCAAGGCTGAAGACTAGCCTAAATGGATTAAACGCTTCGACAGATTCCGAATTGCTTCTAGATTGGAGATGCAAGCAGAAGAGAATCGCAGGAATGTGATCTTTGAGAGAGCAAAGTTTAATCAGCGGCAACAAGAAATGGGCGAGACGGCTGACAGTTTGATTACAGCGCTGCACTGCCTGGTGGAGCACTGCGGTTACGAGGCTCTACATGATGAGATGGTGAGGGACAGGCTTGTGGTGAGTCTGCAGGACAAACGCCTATCTGAACAGTTGCAAATGGACCCGGAATTGACGCTACAAAAGGCCGTCACCAGAGTCAAACAGAGCGAGCAGGTAAAAAAGCAGCAAGAAATGTTAATAACATTTTTCCTTTAAAACATTGTGTCCATTAATATCACCCATGAGAAACAATTAATGAGCTATAACTCAGGCTGTTCAAAACACTTATTTAAAAGAATATCATCTAATCGGCTAATTATCGTTACTGTCAAAATCCCCCAGAATATTGAGATATTATTTTTTGTCCATATCGCACACCCCTACTCACTACCACCTACTATCACACGTGGCGTTAAAGCAGTTTCAGGGACCTTGACTTCCTTGTGTGACATAAATAAAATATACAGCTAGAATAGTGTTTAATGTAATGTTCTCAGTGCTACTGCACTCAGCAGTGCAGCCCACACCACGGAACAATATGTTGTCTGCTCCTCCCACTCCCAAACCAGAACATTATACTCCAGTGAGACACACTGGGAAGCAGCAACGCTAAGCTAGCTTATCGTAAGGGATAGTAAGGTGGCAGTGGCCGATGTTTTCTGTTATGTCACATCAGTTTTGTGCAGGCTAAAAAAGCACGTCTCCAGACTAACGGCCACAAATTATAAGTAATGAGCAGGTACAAGAAGAATACAATGACTGTTTGGCAAATGGGCTCTGTGATCTCCCTGTTATGTGACGAGATGACTAGTAGCAGTGGGTGTCCCCTTAAAACGTGTTTGCGACAAACAGAGGTCTTCCCCGAGCATGAAAAGACAGTGTAAACTCACTGTTATCGCGTCAGAGGATACACCCATTTGCTTCCTTGATAATGCTACATTGTGAACAAGGAATCCCTGTTAATATCAGCAGGAGGAGAGTTAGTTAAAGTTAGCGCTAAGTAGCCGGTGGCCACAAATAGCAGCTGACGGCGGTTGCATTGCAACACCCGGATTTGAAGCACTGTATTTGAAGCACTGCATACTGCCATGGCTACTGAGTCTGGACAGACATGAATGTAAACTGTCACTTCAACTTGACTTGTTTCGTGAATAGGGATGAGCATCAATTTTCGATTATCGATGATTGATTGTTAAGGCTTTTGATCGATCACAAATAATTTTGATCGGTAGTCGCAGTGTTTCCCCTACAATGCCTGGCATAGGTCTGGCGAGCTGCCGTACCAACAAGACTCCCCCGCCCGGCGAGTCACCGGGCCTTCGAGACCCCCGCTGGACCTATGCCAGGCAAAAAATCAGAAACAGACGGAGGCTCTCATCGCTCTCCAAAGCCTCTGCGGCTTCCCTTGAGGCCTCTGAAAACACTGCGCCATTGAAAGACGGATTGGCCTGGGGGGTTGAAGCTCAAAACTGGGACAGCTGCGCTCTCTTGCGGCGACAGTCTGCACTGCACTCTTTTGTTTTCTCTCTTTTGAAATACTCGCTTATCAATTAATCGATAATTGATCGTTAATTTTTTTGATGATCGAATAATGAATTTTGATCGTTTGCCCATCCCTATTCGCGAAGCCATACAACCACAAAGTGGTAATTCTAGTTTTCTTCTTATATTCTGTGTTCAGGACACAAAGGGCGTGCACCCCCACAAGGCCTAGGTGAGGTCAGGGCCTTACAAAAAGGTAGCAACCAGTTGCCACACCATAAGCAGCAGACATCCAAGAAACACAGCGCAAAAGCTACATAGCAAGACAGACTGTCAAACGAGAATCTGGGATTGGCTTATACTTTTGCTGGTGTGCGTGGTTACAACCAGTAATCAACAATCCTGCGTAGTATTACTTTAATATCTGTCCCTGCCTTGTAAAACATTAAATCCTGCATTAACTTTTCAAATGATGATTTCCAAGAAATGTTAAGTTTAAATTCAGTAAACATTTCTTGCCGCCAGTTGCTTTTCAAGTCCAGGGCCTGTGAGCTGTGAGACAGTTTTTCCAGTAACAGTGAAGCAGTAATGACCTGACCTTGCCTTGAGGAGGCCAGTGTAAGCCAAGACATTGTCAGCTGGAGAGATGCTCATCCAAAGAGACAAGGAGATGATTCAAACCCTCTGCTTCATTTAATGCAGGGGTGACCACCGACACGCTCCCTCAGTTTGACCCTCCTCTCTCTGCCACTCAGAAGGAGCAGGTCACTGTCACTAACTACCCCCGATCTCTAGCAAATTAAACTAATCTGATTGACTGATTTTGGAGCTTTAATTAAAGCTGTGTTCCTCATTGACGGCAGTTGTGCACGCCAATAATTGGTTAATGCAGGCAAATTATTAATGGCCTGTGCACGTGAACAATACAATATTATTGACAGAATGAATGACGAAATTGACACTGACAGGGAAATTAGAAAATTAATGTTCTACCCAAGATTTTCAGTCCAGGCTCTCCTAGAGCCATTAGTCAGAGGGGGGGTTCCATTGACATGTAGATTGACATTGACTAGAGGAAGTGTTCACTCAATGGCGACAGTAATAAATGTAAGCTCACTGGAGCACAATGTTATTCAGCTCCACTGCCCGGTTGTTTTATAAAAGGCATCTGTTTTTATTTATGCTCAGACATTATAGAGATTTAAAAGTAGATGGAAAGGGTGCTTAAAAATCCAAACCGTCATCTCCATAATCTCCAGCTCAGTAGGCTCCGCTGGAGTGAGAGAATGAAAATTACAGCCTGTCAGGCATCAATGACATAGAGAAATGGGAAAATGGTTGACTTTTAACAGCCAGCCTTTCCTCTTAGATACCCACAAAAAACATTCTTGCTGGTCCATTTAATACTGTGTCAGGCAAGGTCACTCCCCCCTTGGTTAAGTCTGATGGGAAATTGAACCTACATTTTCTTAACTGAAGATGAAATGGCGCGATAATTGAGGTGAAAGCTTAATTGAGCTGAGGTTCCATAATGTAAGCATAGTAAAGGCAGGTGTGCATGCTCTACGGGTATATAGAGAGTAACATCCTTTGGAATTCAGGCGGCTTTTGAAATAAAGTTATTTGCTTTATGTTACAATGTTCCTGTATCACAGCAGTGAGGAGCCTCTTGCACACTGTCATGCAGGTTCCAAGCATTCTCATCCTAACTTGTCAAATATCACCACTTTGTCAGTGGACTTCTGTGCAACAATAACACATGGGTAGGGTTTAGGTAACAAAAGCACATAGGCAGTAGGGGTCGGGGGTTAAATCGATACAGCATAGTATTGCAATATTCCACGTGGCTATATTATATCGATACACATACGCCAAGTATTGAGCTTTTTTTTAAATACATTATACATTTTTGCAAATACATATTTTAATAGGACTTTTGGTACTAGAATAATAAAATCAATGGCTTTTAGGTCCACTAGATGGTGCTGAGGTTTTTTTTCCTGGTGAGGTCAGCAGATGTGTCAGCGACATTTGGCAGGAAGTTCATCGAAACAAAGTTAGAGGCACCAGAGAAAGAAATCAGCATTGTCGCAGTTTAAATCAAACGTCTGGATTTATTTGGGATTTTTTTAACAATGAAGTAAGATTTGAATATGACACATGCGATTTGCAAGCAGCATCATATGAGAAAAAAATACTCTGGGAAGACTACAAACAAAAGGGGTTAATCTCACACTCCACCATCCAGAGACAGCATTAGCTGCTGACTGCCAAGCTAATGCTAAACCCACTCTGCCAAAAAAATCAACCAAGAAAGTACTCGCGACTGCTGTCTCATGTTCTCCAAACTACAGCAGTACACAAAAGTCACACTGGAACAAACATTGCAAACCTCCAGCCAAATACAGCACAAGAATGAGGGATTGCCGACAAAAACCTTGTCATTGTAACAGACAACGCTTCTAACATGAGTGTTGAGAAGTGCACTTCACCTCCATGTGAAGTGTTCTGCTCACATTCTTAATCTGACCTCGCAGAGGGTGTTAAATCTGCCAACGGTTCAGTTTGTGAGGTGTATGCAGCATTTCTGACAGGTTTTATGACAGTCGTTGATGTCGTTTTCCTCTGGGTAAATAATTTGCAGTTGAGGAAAAAAGCTAATAAATCATAATGTATTTTATCCCAATACTCAGGATATCGCAATATTGCAATAATAACATATCATGGCTCCTCTGTTGATTACCACCCCCAGTGGATAGGTTAAAGTGATAGTTCAGGTTTTTGGACATAAAGTTGTGTGAAACGCTGACCATCTGTAGCTCTGATGTGACGGTGTCACTACTGTCAACGAGCCTCCTGCTCTGAGAAATGGCCCGTAGCTTACCGGAGAAAAAGTAGTTCTGAAGATATAAGGGGGGCACGTAACCAAAAGGTTTTAAGCTACAAAAAAGCATGCATGTGTTTTGTTAGACTATTTCAATAATTTTACAACATCCCCGCATTATGTCAGACCTTGCTATCAATTAGGACTATTTTCTGGCCAGTATGACTCCGCCGTGCAGGTCTGCAAGACAGCAGGTGAACAGAAATCAATTAGACAGTTCATCACCACGCCATGCAGGTGCGCAGGATAGCAACGGCTAACGAAAACTTCATCGGCTGTTTTCAACAGAGAACCAGTAGGCTATTATTAGTGAGGAAAAAGATACTACTAGCCCTATATATACCTACTACTACAGCGCGAACACTGGCTCAGGCTCACGACACACCCTCGTCAGCTGCTGTAGGTAAACAGAGGAATACCAAAATGGTGCAAACTTGTGATTTCCCCAGCTGTGAGAATAAAAACATCGCCGGCTCCCAATTCCATCGGTTTCCTGTTACAGATGTAACCCGTAGGCAGAGTGATACTGGCCAGAAAATAGTCCTAATTGATAGCAAGGTCTGACGTAATGCAGGGATGTTGTAAAATTATTGAAATAGTCTAACAAAACACATGCATACTTTTTTGTAGCTTAAAACCTTTTGGTTACGTGTCCCCCTTATATCTTCAGAACTACTTTTTCTCTGGTAAGCTACGGGCCATTTCTCAGAGCAGGAGGCTCGTTGACAGTAGTGACACCGTCACATCAGAGCTACAGATGGTCAGCGTTTCACACAACTTCATGTCCAAAAACCTGAACTATCACTTTAAGGCCACAAAAGCACATTTATATGTTTAGACTAAAACATCATGATTTGGCTTAATATCCAGGGGAAGTGGGCTCATGGATGAAAGCATAGGGTTTGTTCAACCCATCCATCACCTTTCCCACCGACCCCATAAGGACTTTCCATCTCCTACAATACATTATTACCTGTCGCGTCATTAAGTGCTGCCAGGCAGTGTGTTTCACAATGCTGTGAAAGGTGCCTTTGTGCATCCATATCTTAAGCGGATGTCTATTGACATAGTGCCAGTATTTGACGATTTCTGTTGTCGGCCTCTGCGTCAACAACTGTCACCGCCCGGTGCGTATTATACCGCCGTGAAAGGTGGTTTGGGCATCAGTATCTATCGCCCAGATCACTGACAAAGTAGTGGTATTTGATGAGTTCAGAATGAGAAAGGGCTGGTAGATTCTACAGATTTTGATACAAAGTGCAAATTACAGGCAGTGCACATGCAAAGAATCATTGTAGTGTTTTTTAAACAATATTTGTTGCCAATTTGATTACTTCACTGGCCAACATTAGTTTAATATTGTTTTTGTACTGCAGATGTGAGGACACACACACACACAGTCTTTGCATGCAGATGTCATTTAAACCAGCACTACAGGCGTTTAATTACATCACAATATAAACAAAAGTTTATTCCCTCCACCTGAGTTGGACTTAGCCACAGTAATATAATAAACACACAGTGTTTCCCATACATTCATTTATCTGTGGCGGTGCACCACGAATAAATTATCTCCGCCACATATAGATTTTTCTGCTTTTGGCGCTACCTGTTCGACCTTGCTCATAAACACATTATAATGGGACTCAGTGTCTGTGAATGTAGCTTGTCGTTACAATTCCGGTGCGGTAGGTGGCAGTATGCATCGTAAAGACGCACTTAACGCACCTGGTCCACCAGAAGAAGAAGAAGTAGACGTAGTAGCATAACGGATCCAAAGACCTCTCGGTACAAATATGTGGGCAAACAAGTCCAAAAGTGGTCCAAACAACTCTAACTCATCATGTTATATTAGCTGTTTTATTAGCCTGTGTCTGTATTAACATAGGTGGAAGCTCAACATGTGCAGAGACATTAACTCACGCTGTTAGTAGTGTTAACTGTAGCGCGAGTCCCGTAGCAGCTCGCCACCCTGTTAATCAATTACAGCGGCTCCACCGGCAACGGGAGCAGTGCGACAACCCCCGTCTATCGTGCGACAACTCTCTATTTTACGCGGCTCTTCTATTTTTGTCGCGCTATGCTCCCCTACGCAACCCTCCAGCAGATAAAAACTACATGAAATAGTGTGCTAAACGAGCACAATGTGTTTTTAAATGAATAAACCATTATCAGAGGTGATATGTGATGATTTTTTCCATGCATTTACCCATGCTTATCCGTGACATTGTGTAAATGTCCATGGCGGACATTTGAAAGCGAGTAGATGACAAACAGAACAGTAAACTTGTAGATAACTCAAATATGTGTAATAACTTAGGTGGAAAATGCTTTAAGATTTCATGCAGCCTACATGCAGCCTCTCGGCTTGGCAAACAGTAAACAACCCCGCTGGCGTCTCTACGTGTCGCTTCCGTACGCAGTCAGTGGAGCCCAAATGAATACGCCGCGACGCTACGCTGACGTGACGAAGGTTTGCAGCCGGTGGAGCCCGGCCGTGTGGTTCTGCTCGTTAGTAATTAACTCTGACGTTGGATGTTCACTTCTTCACACAGATGAGTATTGAAAAATATTTTTAATACACCCCCCCCCCCCCAGGACCACACCACCACGAATAGATTACTGTCCTGTGGGAAACACTGAACACATGACTGATTTATAGCACTGACAGCACCATAGGAGGTTAAGTTAAGGAAAAGTAATAATTTATTTAATAATCAGAATAAGAACAGGGACATAGCACAGAGTTGAGAGTGTGCTTTGTTGTTCTTTCAGAATTTAAGGCTGTGTAAAGACTGTACATGAAATACCTTCATGGAAACATTTTTATAGATCCCTTGGGATCTCTTTGCTCATCATTCCATGTGCGTATATATTACAGAGAAATAAGATCTTCCCAAATAATGCACAGGTCAAATCTCCTTATCAGTCAAATCTAATTTTAAGTGAAAGTGACATCAGCGGACACCCTGCCCTTTTCCACTCCTTTGACAGGTTTGAGGCAATACAAATTACAGAGAGACAAACAAGACAATAAAGACAAAGTTAATAGCTTTAAAAAAAATTGTTTATTTGAGCCATAGTTGTTTGGGAGGGGTTCACATGTGCTCCGTAGTACTTTTCGATGGTGTCACTGCTTCATTCAAGGGAATAGTAAACAATAATGTAATGTATTGTGCACATATTTAGTGATACAAAATAATATTACATTGATTTGAGAATTGAAAGTAGATGAATTAGACTCACACCTGAAGTCATTTTGGATTACACCACCTTGATGAAAAAAATTATGAAAACTAATCCAAAAAAGTCATTCAAATCAAAGGGACGTTATTGCTGTGAGTTATACTTACTGTAGTGACTGCTCTTGTCAATTAAAGCTCAAGATATGTAATCGAAGCTGATCCTGCTAGCAGCTCTCATGTTCTAAGCTAGTTTCACAGACTGAGAGGAGAAGCTGCTGCTCGGCTCTAAGTGCTGCGGAGATCACGATCAAGGTGATGAGCTTGAAATATCAATGTTTTGTGCTTGAGAGTATATTTGAGAGATTTTGACGTTCGTTTACTATCTGCTAGCATTAGCTGTCAGACATTACACGACTGCTACCTAGCTACGGTAGACCATGTGTGTCTGGGAAATGTGTGCAGTCAGCTAACAATAGCTAACGACAGACTCAGTATTCTGTTGGCAAACTCCACGCACGTTTTTAAAGGTATTTTCCTCTCAAACAGTGCATTCTTCACACCAAATGTGCAGACACCAATTTGTGGTGTAAGCTACATTGATAATTATAAATAGATAAATACTGTAGTTGATCAAAAATCATGACAGTGATGTTAAGAGCTGTTAAAAACATTTAAAATAGAGATGCCTGATGTTGAGTTTTTGCAGATATCTGATATGCCGATATGTAACAACTCATTTGACCCATAACTGATACCAATATCGATATGTTCACTTTTTTTCCCTACCTAATTTTACTGATCATCAAGTCTCTTCTGTAGTGAAATCAAAATCCTATTATGCATGCATACTCTTCATTGTGATGGCCCACTAACAGATGGAGACATGAAATAGAATGTTTTACAATGTATGTAAAATTCACTGATTGTGCAAATTAAGAAAAATCATAGTGGCCAATTCTGAGAGATCATTTTAAAGCTGATATTGACAAATACCGATGACATACCGATATCATCAGCACATTGGCCGATTCAGATATTTCATTTTAAAGCCAGTATCGGCTGATATCGATTATTGTGCATCCCTAAGTAAAAAAATCCTGCCATCAGCAATTTTAATAGGACAGCTAGACATAAAAGGGAAACAGTGAAAGGACTTTTATGTTTTGGAGGGTCAACACAATAGCACCCCCTGGATCAAAATAGAGGTGGGAAAAAAATCGAAACAGTATCGCAAGTATCGCAATATTTTGCTTCTCAATATTGTATCGATACACAGACCCCAAGAATTGTTATTTGGTTATATTATTATTAATATTGCAGAAAATGAATGAAACTTTCGGTTAGGAAAGAAAAAAAAACCCCTTTTTTTTCAGTCCACTAGATGGTGCTGGTCAGCAGTATCGGTAGGCTTTTATGTCAGTGTTGGTCAGTTCATTTGCTTGACAGTCCCATTTTGCTGCATTAAGATTAATGATTGAAGTGAGATAAACAGTCTGAAAACTTTATCTTATTAGTTAGAACAGATTGCTACATTATTTGCAGTTGATAAAAGGTAATCAATAGCAATAAATTGCGATATTATCTAGGGCTGCAGCTATCGAATATTTTGGTAATCGAGTATTCTATCGAATATTCCATCGATTAATCGACTAATCAGATAAAACATACTTTTGCTTAATTAAAGCCCAATTACAAGCCTGGAATTAAGTCATTTTTAGGGCAGGGCCACTTTGGCCTTTGATAAATACAAAATTATTGGGCCATCACGGCCAAAATGTGGGGCACCAAGGCCAAAACCAGTGGCGCAATAACAATATGTGGTACATATCTTTAATTATATAATTATTTATATGTCTCTATGTATATTTTTACATAAATCCCCAATATTTTATTTGACTTCAAAAAAATCCTCTTCCTTCATTTAATTTGACAATGTTTATTGTATTGTATTATATGTATTAATTCTCTACAGGATCTTGTATGTTGTTTAATGTGTGTTCAATTTATTAAAAGAAAAAAAAAAGAACAAAAAAACGTTTTGGTGAACCCTGCAGCAAAGTGAACCCTCTTCCTCAGAGAAGATCTTTGCCTCCCAGTTTGTTCCTGGCGGCAGAGCAGAGTGAACCGTCTTTCTTCTCAGAGGATCTTTGTCCCATCTCCGTGTCCGCAGTGTAAACAACTTTCGCTGGCGATTTGACAGTCACTAGAAGCACATTATGACCCTTTGTAAAAGTTTCTGTGTGGTACCTGTGTTGTACATGAGCTAACGTTAGTGGCTAAGGACTGAGAGGCTGTCCGGTGTGTGTGTGTGTGTGTGTGTGTGTGTGTGTGTGTGTCTGTCTGTCTGAGGAGTGTCAGTACATTAACTTGTTAGCCGTAGCCTTACTGTTTGTCATACTAATGTTATCGTCGGCAGCCCTGAATAGCTTGTAAAGCTTTAGCATAGTTAGTTAACACATTTGTTATCGGCCCATGTGTTTACTGCTACAGAAAATTAATAAATCTTTGGTTTACTTGCACAGTGTCGCCTCTCTGCCGTCTTTTATCACGCTTGCAATGGCTAAGTTGACTGTACCAGCAGATCTGTATTATTGCTGTCAAAATTGCTCAAAAATGACGTTCGAATATTCCTTCTAAAAATAACTCATAGGTTCGAACCATTCGAATTTTTTTTTTTTCGCATTATGTCCACAAGAGGGCAAACTAATACAAGGAAACATACTTGTATATGTATTAATACAAGGAAACATAACTACTTGAAGGTATTTTTATTTCAACATAAACGTGTTTGAAAACATTTACATACCTAAACATTAAAACACATAAAACAGTTATCTATAACATTACGTTATAAACAACTGTGGACCTCTCGCTCGCCCCCCCTCTCTGACCTGCCATGCCACACCGCCCGCGGAAGCACTGCGAATGGTCGGGTCGCGCCCTGCAGCGATCGTTTCAGCGTCTGATCTATTTTCTGTGCGAGCTGCGAGCGAATGTGTCAAGCCGGGTGACAGAGGCAACAGCTGGGAGCAGAAATGCACGTCTGATGTGAATGGAAGTGCTCTGGCTCGCGCGAGAATTTCGGCGCGCTGCGCTTCGCAGCACTTCCACGAGTGGTGTGGTCTATGCAGTGCGTTCAGTGCTCAAATATCAATTTTCACATTCAAAGGTCCATTTTTTTTTTTCAAATTTAAATTCGAATTTAGAATATTCGTTGACAGCCCTAATCTCTATGAGGCACAAACTGACAAACAAAACAGGGCATGCTACTCTGGCCATATGGGTAGGTGGGGCATTACAGCCACACTCCGGGGTATCCACGGCACTGGCTGTTTGGCCGTGGTATAATTCCTGCCCTGCAATTATAAATACACAATAGAAAATAAGACAGATCACTTAATAATAACAACCAATTTGTTTCCTTTTTAAGAAAAACTGACATTTATTTATTGCGGTCCCGGCGTCTGCCATTCTGTCGGCTCGCAGCAAAACGTTTCCAAAAGACCGCTTCCGTCTCCTTCCGCCTTGCAGGGGACGCATAGCCTGTGACGTAAGCACGTTGTGTCTAAAAAGAGTCCGTGCGAGATGTGAGCTTTAAATTTAATTAAACGAGGCTTCGAGGCCCAGAAAATTCCTTGATCATTTTTTGTAATCGTGGTACTTGAGTTACTCGAGTTACTTGAGGAATCGTTGCAGTCCTAATATTATCGCAATACTCAGCATATCGCACAAGTTTTGAAATAATATCGTATTGTGTCTTAAAGGCGCAAAAAGCGAAATCGTTTCACCGCTAGATTTGCTGTTGTGCACTGCCTATAGACCAAAACAAAGTGTGTCATGAGCCACTCCTCCCTCTACCTCTGCTCTCCACCCCCACCCCACTCGCCTTGTCTGTGCAGCTGAGCACCACAGCATCTCCACGGACTATTACATCCAGACGGTCCCGGTGTTTCTTCCGCAGGCTGTACTTCACTCAGCTGCCCGATATACCTGCTGCTTCTTCCCACATTAACCTGAATAACAAACCAGGGCTTGGTGCTCCGGTTGGATCCAAACGGAGAGCCGGGGCTAACGTTAGCTGGGAAGCTAGCGGAGGCTAACTGGCTGTGCTGGCAGCTGAGTGAAGTGGAACCTGAGGAGGAAGCACCGGTTAGCCCCGGTTTCACTACAGGCAGATTCACTCGCCACAGAGGCGAGGAAATAAAACCTAAACAGCCAACTTAGTTTGGCTTAGTTTAGCAGTTAGTGATGTCTTTCACTCACTCTCAGTCTCTGCTGTGTAGCTATTTCCCTGCTTTCCTGTTAGCGTTAGCACTAGTCGGCTGCCACGCCAATGTTCAGACTCTTATGCGTGAGCCCGTGAGCCCGCGGCTCATGGCTCTAGCTCACGCAGAGTAGGGACGTTAGCGTTAGCTCCTGGAATTAGCACTAGAGCTACTACGGCTACTGGAGTAACTTACAGCTATGGAGCGCTTCTACCAGCTCTTCTAGTCACTGAGCCTCGCCTCCATCTCAGCAAATATATTACATTTATTACAGGTACCATCATCATTGAAGTAGGCAGGGAAATAGCTAAACACAGCTGCCAGGCCGCCTGCAGGGCTACATTTTACAATGCTAATTGCAAATGTTAACTGGGCTGCCAGGCTACTCACCTAACACAACTGTAACGCCTGACCCATTGCTGGGACAGAGCCGCTAATAACTCAAGCTCCGGATATTAGCCCATGTTACGATTGTAACATTAAATTTAATTGAATCGACATAGTGACACGTGCCTAATGTTACTGTAACAGTAATTAAAAAAGACATTTGACTCTGCCATTTCACTTTGAAAATACGTGCTGTCATTGCTCACTGGCTGCAGCCTTTTATAGGGAGGGAGGGCCAAGGGCTCTGAGGGGGTGGGGGGGAATTCACATGAACGTACATGAATGCACAGCCGGACCGGCTTGTAAACAAGGGGCTGGAGATCAGCAGAGAGAGGTTGTGTGAGGTCATGCTATACTCCAGATGAAATTACACCTCTAGTTCTTCACACAGCAATTTTTTAATTCCTTCAATCTAGAAATGATGAATTTTGCTTATTGCTCCTTTAAGTATCGTAATAATATTGCATTGTGGACCCTATGGTGATTCCCACCTCTAGATCAGACCTTACTACAATATATTGTCACAAATCAAGATATCAAGAAATCGAGATATATCGACAATTACTAAAGTACAGGAATATCTGAACAGAACAGAGTGTGAAGTTTAAACCTTTAAAAACATACCTTCTGAAGATGGCCGTGGGAGATCATTGTTCGCATGATCCTGTTCAAATAGATCTAAAATAAGAACCATAATTGCTAGAACATTCATCCTTTTGCAGGAGAACGCTAAGGCTTCTGTCCTCACTGTCAGCCTTACATGACATTATGTTCTCTTACTTGTCTCATTGTTTGCATAATCCTGGATATATATCGATTGCATCTAAGACATGGCCTTACGTTACCTTACCTTACGATGGTGCAAATGTTAGCCTGGTTCCAGGCCATAGACCCCGCCCACTCAACTGAGTAGGCTTGCATCTCTGGTCTGGCATACTGCAATGAATTTGCAATTTATCTCGTCCAGAAGATGGAAGGACCAATGAATGCCTGGGGTGGGGGCGGGTCTAGCGATTAGCCAATCAGCGCCATGTTGGTGTCAAGCTGTGCGCCGGTGGGTAACTGGTGAGGATAGCAACAATGGCGACCGCTACAGATCCTACAGACCACATTAACGATGCTATCGAGGTATTTCGCCACTCCTCGCGTTAATGGAGGACTAGTCTGTGTGGGCGGAAGTTCGCTGCATAGATTAGCCTCTCATTGGGCGGAACGAGCCACCCGCTGAAGTCCCGCCCTACCACCTCCAGTTGTGTAGCAGTTTTCAACCGTTTTCAACACGTCCTTTACAGTCTTTTGCGGTGTTTGATCTTGTGGGGATGTAGCCATTTTTCTGCCATGGTTCGCGTACTGTAGGCGATATTTTTGTGGGCGTTTTACACCAAAACCTGTTTCCCCCCGGCAATATTTTTGCAAGCGCACCGTTGCTGTGGCACCTCCCAGAACAGTTGTGATTGGTTGAAAGAAATACAAGCAGCCGGGGCATTTTTTCTCCAATCTTAAAGTGAGAGTCAGCCCAGCCAGACCTTTTTTTTCTTGAGAAAGGTCTGGTGAGTGAGAATAATGGAGGACCAAATTAAGGAAGCTGCTAAACTGGATTTAATGGCGATGCAGCTGGGCGTGCACGACGACGGAGACATTTTAAATGGGCAATGCTTGCTTGTTTTCGGCACCCCGAGGCATGGATACTAATGACGTCAGATTCTGGGTGAGTCGGTGATCTCTACTGATTGGTTAGGGAAAAATCAAATTCCCTCCCCCTTGTAAATCGCCTTCAATGGAGGCGATGTCAGACTGAAGGTTCTGGGAGCTTCAGTCTGACACTCAGGGTATGCAAATGTAGTATTGTGCCACAATTACGCCAAAATTTCCTGGGGAATCTCCCTGGAAGGGCTGCGGGAGATGTTATTTGCATAATTCTGTATATACTGATCTAAAATGAAAACCACAATAGCTAGAAGATTCATTCTCTTTGCAACTTAAAACTAAGGTTTCTGTCTTTTGTGTCATTAGTTATATGCTTGTAATGATGTCATTGCACTACGATGTGTGTGGTGCAAAACCACCCCAGAGATGGCGGTGGTGCCAGAGAAACAAACAAATGCCTTTTTCACTGTGCTTATAAAAATAAGTACATAGGATCAAGAAATATTTTCTTTATGTTTCTACATTTAAAAATCTTTTGGATCATTATGTTTTGTGTTTTTATTTTGTAAGATATGATGGAAAAAAAAACCATCAAATTTTTGTATCTTTTTATGACACATTTTCAGTATTTTTTTCAATTATTATGGTTTATCGACTGACATAACCTTTTAGCTTAGGGTATACAGATCTTAGGGATATGAAGCATTTTAAGATATTCTAAGAAATATTCTGAGAACTGATGAAGCCGCCTCTTATCCAAGCGGCTTCATCAGTTCTCAACGCTTCGGTCTGACTAGTCCTCACTAGTCTGACCAGTCCGTCAGACTAGTGAGGACTAGTCAGACCGATGCGTTGAGAGTCAGTCTGACCACTAGTCCGTCAGACTAGTGAGGACTTGTCAGACCGATGCGTTGAGAACTGATGAGGCCGCTTGGATAAGAGGCGAAACATCTTCTAGACAAAATCAAAGTCCAGTTGCCTACGATTTAATTGTTGCCAGAATGGAATTGACCTGGATAAATGAGAATATCCACAGACCTAAGAAATGATGTCACAATAAGCAAAAATACCAATGTAGGTGCTGGCAGACCATTCCTGTTGCAGACTTTAAAGAGTTAAATGCAGTTTTGAACTGTCCTTGTTATTTATTTATTTATTTATTTTTAATATATATATATTTTTTGGGCTTTTTGCCTTTAATGTACAGGACTGAGGATTGAAATGGGGTGAGAGAGAGTGGGGGTTGACATGCAGCAAAGGGTTGCAAGCCGGAGTTGAACCTGCGACCGCTGCAGCGAGGCCTCGCCTCTGTATATGGGACGCCGGCACTATCCACTACGCTACCGATGCCCCTGTCCTTGGTATTTAAACACACAACTGTGTACTGAAGCACATTTCAGTGCACTAGTGTGACCAAGCCTTAGGCAGTATTTTGGAGAGCACCTTTTGTTAATGCTTTTGTTCATTACTTCACGATGTCAAGCTCCCTTAATGCCCAAGTTATAATATAATATGTATTTAATTTGTAATGGCAAAGGCACAATGTGAGCACGTCCTCTACTTACTCAAACTGTCAAAGCATTAAATTGAAAGTCAGGATGTCAAAATGCTCATAAAAATAACCACTTAGTATCACCCACTGTGGGCAACTTAATGCATGGTTACAGGCTATTTCAAGGCTATTTTTATACAATTGCTGTGACTGAGACATCTGTAAGTGTCTCTTGTAGTCATCACGTCTGCCAGGTTTTAAAAAAGGCTTCCTATGGATGTTGACATAGGTGTAATTCAGTAGCAGATAATATGTTAATGTCGTAATTGGCATGTTGCCTGGAAGTGCTGAAATCCTGATGAAAAACCACTTAAGCGTAATGTAGATTTTACAGTCACACAGTGACACTTTCAGCATGCACACACTGAGGCTGGTTGGTTTAGTTACCTTATTGCTGAGCGAACAATTTATTCCTCCAAGTTCATATTTCATCCCTTTTAAAGTTGTGAGTAGAACCTATTGTAAGATTTAGGGCACATACATGGCAATGAGAGAAACTTAGTGTCAACTTCACAATGAGTGAAGTTGATGTTATTTTCTGTCCTTTTTTTTATTGCTGACCTTTACAGCTTTTGTTGTATTGATTTTGCAATTAGGTTCTGTCTTATCATAGTACAAGACAATTAGCACTGAAACGACCACATCTTTGAATTTTAGAGCAGAAAACATGTCCAACACATAGTTAATGTTTTTAGAAACGCATTACCAGGTTAATGACCTCTTACAAACTGCAAGGGTCATGGTCCTCAACCAGAGGACCCCTGGTTGAAAACCTGGTTGAGAAATTGTATCAAATCAACCATGTCCTCGACATGAAAAAAGGTATTACAGGTACGATACTTTGATTAAGGATGCCAAAAGCAGCTGAAAGCAACCCATCAACTGCACCCATTCAATTTCTGGCTATTTTAGACTTGCTGGGATTGCAGTTAGGTGAAGCTTTGAAGTCTTGCTGCCTCAATAGATGTTAATGGAGCCACGTCTGTACACAGCTAAAAAGTCCAAAGCAAAAGTCTAATCGGGCAACATGAACATAATCAGAGCAAAATTCATGAGTCATGTTTTGGACCCTCTGGTCAATGTAAGTTCACTATTTAGTCTTCTTTTAGCTCTGTTTTGGTCTCTACCAACTGCTTAGAAAAAAACCTGTCTAATAATCCCCATGCTGTTTAGTATGTCAGAAAAAGATATAGCATGTCCCAATACAAAGCATGTCAAATGCAGTAAGCTAAAAATACCAGGATGTTCTATTGCATCCACCAACATTTTGCAGTTTGAATGCCAGAATACTTTTTGGCTATTTTGACCAGCTCAGCAAATGGAGCTTTGTGTCTCCAAGATTTTGTGAAATGATAATGTAAAGATCTACTGCCTTCAAATTTTGTGCTACTGGCTGTAAAGGATATATGAGCAAGAGGGTTCAAGGTGCAGCATTATGACAATACGGTGTTTACCTGCTGCTAAATTATTGCCGCCGCTGCTGCTCCTTCAAAACATTTTTGCAAATGCACCACCACTCTGAGACATCGGTGCACTTGCACAGCGCAGCAGCCAGTATAGTGAGGAGAGCAGGGGTGAGGGGAGTGGGGAGTGGGGGGAGGCTCCTATTTAGGGATGCACCGAATATATTCGGCCGAATATTGCAAAAAAAACCCCCACATTCGGTATTCGGTGGAATAAGTGAAAAGCAAGGCTGAATAATAGCGTTGTGTTTTGATAACGCAATCAAACAGCGTGCGGTGACGGACAGAGTAAAATGTCGGCAGTGTGGCGATAAACAGTAACGGCGAATACGTATTCCTGTCAAATATGGCGGCGCATTATAACGGCTTAATGGCGAAGAAGTCCGGCTCCAGGTGAATAACTTGTTGTTATGACTGCCCAAAAGTACCTGAACAGCTGAGCCATGGGGGCACACAGTATGTGGTGTATCAGAGGAGAAACTTTAGGGACTGTTCGTTACTTATGAAGGGACTTGTCAGAGGAGGAGGGTGGCTGGTTGATTTTTATTTCATTTATTTATTTTATTTTGATCCCCCCTATGTTAATCACTTATTGATGCTGTTTTTGAAAATGAATAAGTCAATAAGTAATTTATTCCACTGAAATATCATTGATGTATTATAGAAGTGATTTATCTTTTTATAAATGACAAAAGGCACATCTGCCTCATTTTTGCTGTGGTATCCTGATACTACTCAGAACCGTGATACTTTCACTGGTATTGTACCGTGGGTCCCAATTGAGGGATGTCTCTCACTCTCACCAGGCGGCTGCAGTACATACAACAACTGAGCAGAAAAAATATGTGATATAGGATGCAGGGAATGTCTCTTAAGCTGGCTAGATGCTACATTGAGTATACTTTGGCTGGTTGCTAAATTTGTGTGTGTGCAGTTTGGAGCTTGGCAGACAGTGTAGAGTTGATTTATCAAACCTTTTTATTTACTGAAACGTGATTAGAACAGGTAGAGTAAACCATTGAGCTGAAAGATGCTAACAGTCTCTATAGAGCTGAGGGGAACTGCAGAACTGTGTGATGGTTCTCTGTGGGTTTCACAGTAGTATTTGAACAGGTGTTAATAAAATATTAGAAGCTTGGAGATTTCAGTCCTGGTTGTCTCGGCAGAACCCGTGGTTACTGCTGGTAACAGCAAGTGCATCACAGGGATTACCAAGAGATCTGTTGGAAATTGCATCTATCAACCACTTGTTGCAACAAATATGCTTTGAGCAGCTACTGTGTCAGAAGAGTAACTCATGTATTTGTTTACAGAATATTCTTGGCTTTTCTGTCACTTTTTTGGCCATTGACAATAAATTACTGTATAGGATTAACAAGGCCAACAAGTTAGGAAACAGCACAATTCCAAATATGCTTACTTTATGCAAATGTATGTTTATTATTATTGCAATTATCTAAAGCAATGACAAATACTGTCCAGAATTTTCTCCAGAATAACCTCAAAGGTACTGCATGCTCAAAGGGTGTGCATGCAGTATTATGAAAAGTGGAGCATTGTGCCCCTGTTTTATTGTTGTGCACTGTTGCATTACAGTGCAAAGTAGAACACATCTTATGGCTACATTGTCCCAATCTGTTGGTTCCACAAGAACAGCACTAGTGCAATATAACAACTGCACTTTAAGTACCTTTACAGAATTAAATGGATTATGTCTAATTAATGTTTTACAGTTCAGTGAGGTCCTAATTTTATTTCAAATTTAAATACAGTATCTTAGAGACCTGGAATCATGCTGATGATGAATCTAATTACAGCAGCAGAATTATTAAGGGATATGTTAGATAAGTGAGGATGATAAATTAGTTGCCACTGAAAACCTACAATTTTTTTTGTCCTCATCAGTTCTGTAATATAGGCCAGAATATTTCCTTCTATATTAATGACACCTTGTATAACCTGGCCCCAGCCAAACACCTTTACCTACATTGTTATGATGAGCTGTGGCATTGTGGTTGGGGGCTAAATATAGCTGATGGCTGCTAGGATGGATTGAAGGCGACGTTATATCTGGGAGGGAAATTACTTGAGCTTAATGAAGTACATAACTCATTGCTCACCTGCTGCCCACTATATAGCACACTCAATCTGTGAGGACAGTTTAGAGGGCACTACACACAGTAGTAGAGGGTAATAGTTCACTTCCTTTCAGGCTGCTCCACTGAGACCTCTTTCCAGCTTGACCCAGTTTGTGGGTGGAAATTATGACTCAATCATTATTTTTAATGGTTGTTCAATCATTTAAAAGATAATGGTTTTTGTATTTGCTGTGTGTCAAATGTTAAGGACCTCTTGGTATGGCTGATGTAACTTTTTCATAGTTCAAGTGACAATGGTACTCGTGATAAGATAATATTGAACATATGTTTTGATGTAGTATTTAACATAATACACAATTAAGCAGTGGTAGAGGAGGTACTGAGGTCCCTTTCTTAGAGGTATACAATGCAGGATTTTTCTAAATAACAATGTGGAGACTCATACAAAAAGTAATTATTCTTAATGATTCCTTAGTTATGCCCCACTCTGTGTATGGCGGTGGATATATCTGCAGAGACTCTGCCCTCTTCCCATATTTTCTTATTCTTATTTTGCCGTGTTTGGCATGTTCCTTGGCACAGCATGCAGGTGAAGTCGGGACTCATAATATAAATATAAATATAATATAAAGGTATAGACCAGGTGCCAGACTGTGAGCAGCAGGCATCAAAGAAAAAGTTGTGAAAATTGTGCAGAAAAAGTGCAAATATAGAAAGACAAACTGTCAATTTGGGGTTGGATTTCACTTTTGCTAGCTATGCTGTTTACAAACACAAACTGACAATTACTGCATAGTATTCCTGTAAATACCATTACCTCAATGTAATCACAAGCAAAATCCCTGCATGTAAAAGTAAAAGTTAAAACTATTATTTATGGTAGTAAGGTAGTTAGGTAGTTATGTAATGTAATGTGATGTATCAAAAGTACAAGTAAAATTGGCTCCTGTGACTGATATTTTACAGCCTGTTCTCATTCCAGAGTTGTCCAATGCCACCTTTCGTGGCGGTATGATAGGCCAGTGGGCAACGTCCGTTTTGTAACGCTGCTGAACATAACCTCTTGCATTGTTATTATACGCCACTGCTCAGCTGGATGGCACCTGTCTTGGCAGTACGATACACTGCTGGACGGTATCAGGTTGAAACGCTGCTGGTTACAACATAATATAAGGAGCTGGAAAGTTCCTATAGGGCAGGTGGGAGGGGTGGTGTATGGGTCTTCAAAAATCAAGACAGTGATGTTCATCTGTGAAGATTATCTTGATGAACAAAGCATGTAAATGTTTGTTTACAACAGAACATATTTTCTGCAGTAATCCAGAATCCAATGGAAAAATCCCGTAGGCTTTTTTTTTTTTTTTGAGGGAACCCTGGCAATATTACTCTTGCAGTACTTTATTATTAGATTGTTAATAATGTATTACATAAAGCAGCATCTGACTGTTTTAGCTGAAGGTGGAGCTTAATTTTTACTACGTCATACTAAGTTTAGTCCAGTGGTTCCTAGCCTGTGGGTTAGGCTCCCTCCAAAAAGTCATAGGATAAATCTGAGGGGTTGTGAGATCATCTGCGGGGTCAGAAAGAGTGACAGTAAAAAAAAAAAAAAAAAAAAAAAATCTGTTGAAAACTATGTTCAGTTTTTGGACTATTCTGTAATTTTTGATTGTGGTGAAATATTGGAGAGTTTCACCTCTTTGGGCCTCAAATTGTTACTTAAGTGAAACCATCCAAGAAATTTAGAGGGTCTTTGGTAGAACTGCTAACAACTTGGACATCATCTTGAAAAGGGTCAGAAGCGAAAAAATATTGGGAACTCACTGGACTACTCTTTACCATTGTTTTTTTAATGAAAAATTCAGAAAAATAACTTGTACAAATTTTCCTTCTAAACTGTAAAGCATATCATTGAATTACCCAAGCAAAGTAAAAGTACCTCAGATTTGTACTTGAGTACAATACTTTAGTAATTGTGCTTTCTCTCACTGCAATTCAGTGCTTCACAGCCTCAGACAGTACTCCTATTCATATATTTTGGGCAGGTGTTGTGAATCATTTTCCAACCTTTCCAAGGCTCCAAATGCTCCAAAATCCTTTTGACAAAGGCATTTGTAGCATCAAAGGCATCTCTGACAAAATAAACCCACAAAGAATGTTTTATCAGAGCACCAAAGAGGGTTAGTGTAGTTTTTCACAGGGTTAACCGTTTCCAAATTGTTGGGGTAGTATATTGGAAGTGAAGGGCGTGCTCCTGGGCGAGAGAGGGGAGAGTGGATGAGAGAGCGGCCCTAATGCGGCATCTCATTACAACCTCTGTCAGGATCCCTCTATTCTACCATCAGCTCCCCTTAACTTGGTAAGAGCCCAACTGTCGTTTCGAGTGAGTGTGCCGCCAAGGAGGCATTTACAAATAAATGAAAAATGTCACATTTGATTTCACTCCTCTCGGACTGCGGCGCCTCAGCTTTGTCACAAACTGTCTTTGTTGTTCTGGTCTCTCGCAGGTCCCGCTCCCGGTCGCCGTGGATAGGTTCTGGCAGGTTCAGGCCCTTTGCGTCTCTTCCAGGGTAAGCCCGCAGACAATGACCTTCCCTTAATGTTGTTGAAACTGATTCCGCCTTTTTTTCTCTCCCCCCTGTTCTCCTTGTCCTTGAATGGCATGCGAGCGAGCAGGAAGTTGGAGCTGGTTTGCGATGACGGGGAAATAAAGAGCTGGTAAAATGGCGTGGCATGTCGTTTAGGGAGAGTCAGCATGGTATCGTCTTTAACCCTTGGCTTTGTGGTTCGCCTGGGATGCCCTCGCTTTTGCTGCTGCCGCCACAAAGGCAGGGAATTAAAGACACACTGCACCTTTTTGATATCGTATGCTTGCTGGGGTTATTTTCATTCTGTGATTTTGGGAACCGGTATCGCTTTGATTTTAAGTGTTTCGGGACTGAAATCTTTGGATATTTCTGCAGTTTCTTTGTAGCGCTGTATGATGGCTTTTTAAAAATGATTGTAATTATTATCGCTAAACGGGACAATTTTTATTATTATATGCTCGCACTGGAAATAATATGGTTTACCATCATCACCATCGTGAAAGCATTAGACAAATTAAAGCTTTAAGGTTTAATTTTGGTCAATTAAATGGGAAAATGCTACGGTGAATATTACGAAAAATGACAGAATGTTCCGTTAAAATAAATGCAGTAGCATTTTTAAAACGCAAGTTAGATTTATCGAACAAACATTAGAGGATTTTAGATTTGTACACAATACACAACACTTAGATTTTGTAATTCCTTCAAACTACTAAAAATATGTCAATTTCTTTTTATCACAGTCATTCATTTTACCATGCAATCCATTGCTATGAATTGTGAAGCCATTTTAGATGCTGCCTCACAGTATTCCCCTTATTTATCGGTTTGTACCTACCAAACAGTTTTCTAAACCCTTTCAGGCATGTTTAATCTCGTGGACTGAATTCCAGTGCAGTTTTAAGGATTGCACCAGGATATTAACAGTAATATTATTTTAGAAACATGCCAGTGATATACAATTATGCGAGCTTTACTACACATATATAAAAACCTGTATATATATTCCTTAATACCTACCACAGCCTTCAGTCTCTTATATAACAACACATCATAAACATGCTGCAGCTAAATGCACCGGCACCATATCGACATCAAACGCTGGCACTTCATTAAAGCTCGGATATGAGGCAGTCTGTATGTTATTGTATGATGTTAGAAGAATCCATTATACAGCAGTGCGTCGACCTCACTAAACCAGCCAAGTGCTTTATTTTTTGTTTATTTATTTTTTTGATGTTGAATATCTCCAAGAGAAATGTCTTTTCCATAAAGGATTACCTTCCATCAATGTGCTAATGTAGTCACTTCAAAGAAACAACCTGCACACTACAGCCACCTCTGGTTTCACATCACATCTTGACATATTTATATCCTCAACACTTGTCTAAACACTTGAACGTATGTATATGTGTGCTTTCATAAGTCGTTACAAGACTTCACTTCTAACAGTCCTCATGCCTCTTTGAACAATTATTGGAAAACAAGTTTGTTGGAGAGAAAAATGATTGTACTCACCTGCTGCTGCCCTTAACCATCTCAGCACATCAACTAGGGTATGCTCCATAAGGGCACACACTGAAGTACCATTTGTAGCTTGTAGTATTTTTTTTTTTTAGTACAAATGCCCCATGCAGGCTTTTTGGAATGGGCTGTTAAGCCTCTTTACTAACACTTTAAAGAGTGTGTGTGTAGTGGGTGGGATGTTGTAAGGAGGGGGAGACGGACGGCCTGTAAAAAGATCCTGGAGGCAGGACGCCCCTGCAGTTTAAAAGCTGTTAATGATGCATGTCGCTCACCGAGGAATCAGTGGACCAAAGCCAGCAGGTTTCTTAGACCAGCTGTATGTGTGTGTATATGTGTGTCTGAGTGGGACACCTGTTGTGCTGTCTGTAGCTGACCTTACATTAGGCATTGAGGATGAATAACAAGTAGTAAAGCCTTGTGTTGAGTAGAAGCTGCACCAGTGCCTGTCACTGCTGCATTTTTGAAAGAGAAAAGCTGAAGAGCTGTTGATGAGAAAGATTTTTAAATGTTCTTAGAAATTAGCAAATTAGTGCCAACCTAGATATGTTTTTTTTTGTCTTAAAGGCATGGCAACAAGTGCAAATGTAGGTGTTGTAGGCTTTGAGTGTGAACGATGCTGCGCTTTAGCCAATCACAATGGAGGGTGCGTGGCCGAGACGTGCAGGTGTCCCCAGGAAATGTGTACCTACAGAAACAGCAAGCTCCGCGTCCATAGCGAGCGCTCCACCCAAAACGCCGTCTCGTCAACGTGAAAAAAAAAAAAAAAAAAAAAAAATCCAGCGGATGTCTTAGTTACAACATGATTTGAGCTAGCTGGAGTAGTTTCATGTTGTATCCAACAACAGGAGGCTTTTAACCGATGACGTCCTGCTGTTAGCTTTGCTAACCGTCCCTGTCAGCTGCAGCCACTGATGCTTTCTAGACATCGTGATTTCCCATAACTGAATAAATACCACACATAGCAACACAAAACTGCTTTGGTAGCTCAATTATGTCGTAACTAAGATATCCGCTGGATAAAATATTTTATTCACGGACCGTTTATTGAGTTATTACCTTATTTTTATACAGTCTATGGTTATTACAGACACCGCTAACGGCTAACGTTAACAGCTAACGGTTAGCCCAGCTAATCTACAATGTTATTATTGTTATTTACAAAACGTGCACACAGAAATAGTAACGTTTGTTCAGTCATTGTGTTTATAGACTTAACAAACATCAGATTAGTCTACACAGTGATATAGTGACGTGAAGAATGTGATATATAGCTAAATTCTGCTGGTTTTCTACCCGAAGTATTTGTAAACAACACGGCAATTCCCTGGGGGCACCGCCGGAAGTGAAGGGCGTGATCGATTGCTGAGGCCCCTGCACTTCCGTTAGTCGAAAAACTCCCGGCTGTGCCTCCAGAGTTAAAGGAAGAAAAAACTTTTTTTTTTTTTTTTAACCGATGGATTTCCAGATTGATCCAGATCCAGTCCATACCTCCTATTATGAATACTATACATTATGAAGTATAACATTTTGTGTTTTGAAAAAAAAAAAAAAAAAAAAAAAAAAATCTATTGCTCAGTAAATTGTTAGTGACGTCCAATATGCAGTGTAGCTGGATATTCTTCACAGTGATGCTGTCTCCAAATGACTGTGGTTTAAAAGTGGCTTATCTCCCTATCGCTATCCCAATAGCCGACCCTTAGTTGACATTGTTGTCATGGCAACATTAACTGCTGAAGTGTGTTTTGTGTTGTCATTTCTACTGAATTCACACATTAACGTTACACCAAAGAATTTGCTATCAGCTCCTACATTCCAGATACAGAATGTTTTTTTGCTTGTCCTGTAGACAGTTTCTACAGTTAGTGTAAGTTTAGTTGTAAGATTATGTATCTCTGTATCAGTTTGATGTTGGCCCAAACATTAAGGAATGTGAAATTAATAAGCCTTATTGTGACAATGAGTAACCTAATGGTAGGCAGGGTAGGGCAGGGCTCACAGTTAACACTAGACATTTGTTTTTTAAATGGCCAATACGGCAGTTAATATTCCAGAATTCTGGCCTTTTAGAACTCATTCATTCATTCATTCATTCATTCATCTTCTAACCGCTTCATCCTCTTGAGGGTCACGGGGGGGCTGGAGCCTATCCCAGCTGACATCGGGCGAGAGGCAGGGTACACCCTGGACAGGTCGCCAGACTATCGCAGGGCTGACACATAGAGACAAACAACCATTCACGCTCACATTCACACCTATGGACAATTTACGCCAGGGCCACACTGCCCGCGGAAGCGCAGCGCACCGAAATTCTCGCGCGCGCCGGAGCACCTCCGTTCACATCAGACGCGCATTTCTCCACGCCGTCGACAAACGATTCTGCTCCCAGCTCTTGTTTTTCACTGCCTGGCTTGTCAGATTCGCTCGCGGCTCGCGCAGAAAATAGACCAGACGCCGAACTGATCGCTGAAAATCGTGAGCCTGCCGCGGAGCTTCCCGGCGCGGCGCGGCCAGTGTGGACGACACAGTCGGTTAACATGGGCGCCGAAAGGAAACTGCCTTCTCTTCTCGGCGCTTCGAGGCTATTCGCGGTGCTTCCGCGGGCAGTGTGGCCCTAGCGTTAGAGTTACCAATTAATCTAGTCCCCAATCTGCATGTCTTTGGACTGTGGGAGGAAGCTGGAGTGCCCGGAGAGAACCCACGCTGACACGGGGAGAACATGCAAACTCCACACAGAAGGGCTCCCACGCCCGGGATCGAACTGGCAACCCTCTTGCTGTGAGGCGAGAGTGCTAACCACCACACCACCGTGCCGCCCCTTTTAGAACTCCTGCTGGACAAATGTTTTAAATAACCATGTAAGCATATACCATAGATCATGCAATATAAGGCTATCTAATATAGTGCTGCAGGGCTGATGTTGTTTTATAGGCCAATGCGAAAGTTAGCCTCACCCTAATTCCCTCATCAAAGACTAAATGGGAATTTTCCATTGTATTTTAGATTATTACAGAAAATATTCTCTGTGGCAAACAGACCATTTTGTTTGGTGGGATAATTTTTTACAAAAGGTAAAAGTAAAAAGCTATTAACAAACTACACAATGGTCTCATGACTTATTGTTGCCACCACAATGAAGCTTTACAGCTATGTTCAGCGTGATGACATTCTGTAGTCTCGTATAGCCACTTGTAAGCAACTACCTTTTCAAAAGATACATAAAACTTTAAAAATTCACAGTGTGATAGTTACTGACATATTTTATGTTGTAGAACAAAACATTAAAATCTCTTATGCTTGTGCTAACTACAGACCTTACTTAAACGAAGACTCCTTCAGTAAACCTTTGACTTTGAGACAAGGGAACTGCAAGTGCTAAAATGCAAAATCATTTCCCCGTTTTGGCACTCATTCCTGCACCACTCTGTATGCTAATAATTAATGAATCCATCTATTTGGTATAATTCTTACTGGAAATTTTGGCCATTGATTTTTTTTTTAATCTGCTAAACAACTACACATGATGCTGGCAAAAAAACAGCATATGCCTGCTAATGTTAACCCTGGTGAGTCTTTGAAGAAAATTCTGTCACCAAAGAGGTGAAGATGATGTCAAGATTTACAGACAAAGAGAAGAAAAAATTAACAGGAAAACAGAGTATTTAAAGAATGCATTTAGGAGTTCATTTAGGAGTTCATTTTGCCCTCATCCATCATATAGCCCATGTGTTTGATATGCACAGAAAGAGTCAGGATTGAAAAGGGGCAGTGTTGTTATCGTCTATCGTTCCAGACCTCTGACCTTGACTAAAAACCAGATTTGGACCTTTGAGTAAAAGTTTGAGGAGTCCTGATACAGGCTAATGGTCATTGTTCAGACTATGGGTTCAAAGGTGAGGCTTGATAACATGCAGAAACAAGACACCCTAGGTTTTATTGTAATCAGACACATTCATAACATAACCTCCTGCAGCTAATTGTTTTCCAGAGAAGGAGAAAAATAACCTTGAAATGCAGAATTGGGAAAAGCATGATGTTAATAGAGCTCAGTGGGAATGTGGTTTGAACCCATGGCCTCTAGCAGAGCAAGCATCTATGCTATTAGAGTGCAAATCATGAAAAACATGGTGGGTTCGAGGTTAGTGGGATACAGCAAATATAAAAAAACCTGAAGGTATGACATGAGGTCTCAGTCTTGCTACAATTTGTGTATTTTATGTAATCTTTTTTCATATAAAGCCCATCCGTCAAGACTGATTACATCAATGCCTGCCCTGTAGCAGATAGTTGGTTAGTATAAGTCCTCACATTATCAGCAGATGATTCCAAAGTGGATTGAAATGCATCATCATGAGGTGCAAGCAAGAATACTGATAAATCCAAACTTCTGAAGTCATTATAGAGACTATTGTAATAACATGCAGAATCACTTGAAACTGTTTACAGTGAGGTATGGTATGTAGAAGCGTAGTATACGATTATAGAAGAACACCTGTTATGACATGCGTAGTCATAGATTTTGGAATGGATGTGGTGTGGATGGATTTCTCTGTGAAAATGAATTGTCCATGCCAATATTTTTAACAATCCCAAACAGCTTGTCATTTTTAGTCCTTGATAGAATACTTCACCTGCAAAATGACTATTTGTATATCAGTTACCCACTGTGTGTTACACTGAATTCAGGAAGACAACTTTGTTTTTCTTGCATGCCGCCACAGTGAATAGAGAACCCAAAAAACATGCTTAAAGGGATAGTGCACCCAAAAATGAAAATTCAGCCATTATCTACTCACCCATATGCCAAGGGAGGCTCAGGTGAAGTTTTAGTGTCCTCACATCACTTGCAGAAATCCAAGGGGAGCGGGGATAGCAACACAGTTCCACCTAATGGAGGCTTACGACACCCCCAGAGTCAAACGTCCAAAAACACATAATTGAAACCACAAAATATCTCCATACTGCTCGTCCGTAGTGATCCAAGTGTCCTGAAGCCCCGACATAAAAAGTTGTTTGGAAAAACATCACTTGAATTCTGTTTATAGTCTCATTGTAGCCTGTAGCTCTAACTACTTCCCTGTACACTGCGCTCACGTGTGTGCACTTGCACGAGACCGTGAGACATGGGCACCGCCTTCAAGTGTGTTCACGTGCTTTCGTTGGTCTCGCGTGCAAGCACGCACAAGTGAGCGCGGTCCACAGAGAGGCAGTTAGAGCTGAATTGATTTGATTTCATAGGGGACTATGTTTAACAACAGCAACACTATATCTAAACATCCATTTACAAACTCTTCACGCAGCTCTTGCAGTATAATCCAAATCTCATTTGTTCAGTCTTAAGCTCAGTACTTTCCAAACACATGCATTTTTGCCAAAACATAACAATATAAAACACTTATACTATGAGTAGCGCACCCTGAGAGTGCCTGAGTAGCATATGAGTTCAAACCATGCAGCAACCTCTGGGGCTGAAAAGTGAAGCCAACACAGAAGTTTCAAAAACTGCAGTTCCGCTAATAGCCACTTAAGGCTGGTTTCACAAGCCAGTCAATCCCTATAAACCTCGCATGTTAAAATGCCCAACTTAACAGCAGTAATAAACATGTTCACAGACTGGTAAAAAAAACCTGTTTTGGTCTTATAGCCAATTTCCCCTTTCGTGACAGTTGTACAGGCATGGATTTTTATATAACTCACTGCTTTACATTTTCTTAATGTGTAAAGCTATGCATAATTAAGAGTGGGCTGCTTTGAGTGACAGGCTGTCTGGAAGGCATCACCACAGTCTATGAATCATATCCACCCCTCGCTCCTCCACAGCTCCACCCTCTCATCCAAATATGGACACTTCTGGTTCCAAAAAATCAAGATGGCGACGACCGAAATGCCAGACTCAAAGCTTCAAAACCATAGTCTACAAACCAACGGATGGCATTACTGTAGCTGCGTCCATTTTTTGCTCACCAAGGCATGCTGCTAGGTCGTTTGTTTATACCAACTTTTTTTAAATCGCAAAAATAATAACAATCTGTCAGAACAACACTGTGAATTGACTTACAACACTATGAATTGAATTACTTAGTTTAGGAAAAGAGAACAGGGTTTGGTTTGGCAATCTTACAGGGGCTGAACACCAGCCGCCAGCCGCCCAGCCTGTATAAAAAAAAGCATAAAAAAGCCATCACAATAGAGGTTGTTTATCAAAAAGAAAGAAAATGTGCCTGGAGAGGATCCCCAGACTCCCTGCTGGGAGTAAATGTTATTAACCTTAGTTAATCAGCTGGCCCCTCGCTTCCTGTCATAATCCTTTAATATTTATTTTGACATTAAAATAGCCAATACTATCAGTAACTAAAAATGTATGTGTGACTCATCAGAAGTCTGATACATGAACCAGTACCATTCATTTACATTGAATTACATGCACGCACACACACACACACACACACACACACACACACAAACAATAGTGTGAAAATGTGAGGATCACATATAAATCACATGAAAGTACAGCACAGAAGAGGGAGACCCCCACTGTACGTCACTGTCAGCATCATCATCTTTAGCCATGATGAAGGCAGATTTGGTAGAAGACATGGCTGATAAATATCACCAAGCAAAGTACAACATGGTTGGTGTCCTTAATGTTGACAAAGACCTTGGTCGGTTGTGGCGAGGCAGCAACTATGTATGTGTGTGTGTGTGTGTGTGTGTGTGTGTGCGCGTGTGTGTGCGTGTGTGTGTGTGTGTGTGTGTGTGTTTGTGTGTGTGTGTGTTTGGCATGTGAATGATGAGTTCTATTCACTCAAGGTGACTTTTGAGAAGTCATCCATTTCTCCAGTCATTGTCTCCATTACTTGCTCCGATGCACCACTTAAGCTACACACACACAAGCCATCATGGCCTGTTATCAGACTTTAAAGTATACTTCAACCTATATTGTGGACAGAATACATAAAAGGTTATAACAAATGTTACAGGTTTGTAGACTAAAAAGACCCATAGATAAAGCTTCACTTGTTCCAAATTGTCTCTAAATAGATTTTACATTTACTGTGTGATAAATGTAATTTGTACGCTGATCGGTAATTTGGTGCATAGACAAAAAACAAAAACAGCTGAATTCAGAGAAATGTTAGATGTTTCTTAAGCTGATTTAGGGAGACAGCATGCTAACAACTACAAATGAGCCACAAAAGAGAAATTTCCATTTATATTCAGCATCTGGATAGATCTAATTATAGGCTTGTTTTACAACGTTGTACATGATCTTATGTCTCTGCTCCCACAGGGCGCATGTTATGACTGACCCTAGCCTGCACTCTGCTCTACTTTATGCTTCCTATCACTGCAGCTGTCAGCTTCGATTGCTAATGTGCTTCAAAGACACCCACCACCAAGAGTATAAATACTTATTCCTGTGGTATTGGTAGTGATATTAGATTGTGTTGCACTCCAAGTGATTTCACCTGCACCCAATCTGTATGTACACCAGTCAGCCAAAACATCAAAACCACTGGCTGGTGAAGTGAATAACATAGATCGTCTTGTTACAATGCAATGTTTTACTGAGAAACCTTGGGTCCTGGCACTCATGTGGAGGCCACTTGATGTATTCCACCCACTAAAGAATTGTTGCAGACCAAGTACACTCCTTTTTGGCACTTTCCAATGACAGTGCCCTTCCCCATCAGGAAATTGCATGATGCCAAGGATAGGCAGGCATCAACCTGGCCTTCACATCCCCCAGATTCCAATCTGATTCATCATGGGAAGTGCCAGTACCCCAGAGGTACCCCTGATCCACGTTGGGGCCTCCTTGGACTGGACTTGGCTCTGTCGAAGTCCAGACCCATGACCTCTGGGGTGTCCTGTGGTGTCTGGCACCAGAGCAGTGGAAACAGATCCTTTGAGTCCTGTGGGTTTTGAGATGGGGTACCAGCAGGTCCCACGGATGCTCAATAAGATTGGGATCTGGAAAGTTTGGAGGCCAGGTCAACATCTTGACCTCTTTGTCACATTTCTCTGGCCATTCATGAGCCGTTTTTATGGTGTAACATGGTGCATTGTCCTGATGGGGGTGCAGGGGCACTGCCATGAGGGAGTGCCATTGCCATGAGGGGGTTACTTGGTCTGCAGTGGTGTTTGGGTGGATCAAGTGCATCAAGTGGTGTCCATATGAATGCCAGGACCCATTGTTTTCAAGCAGGACATTACATTGTAAGGAGATGATCAATTTTAGTCACTTCACCTGTCAGTGGTTGCAGTGTTTTGGCTGATCGGTGTACATACATATAGAGACAGAGCTTTGTGTGAAGATTGTTAATTCGGCATTTTAAAGTAAGGTATTGACACAAATACCAGTAAAGTTCATAGTAGTTTAAGTCACAGTACTAAAATGGCTTAAGAATATGGTATGTAAAACACCATTTAACCTACAAAATATAAAGTGAAAAAGACCTGTTCTAAAAGCAGTGAACAGCATCACTGCCCAGAAGAACCTGTAAACCAAAATAAAAAGGAAACAAATAGGTTTTAAGATGCCCTTTAACTATTCTGACTTATTCGACTGGTCTACTGCTTTGGGGAGTTCTAACCCACAGTCTGGTTGCAGCCACAGCAAAAACCCTGTCACCTATCAGACTTAACCTGGACCTTTAAAACCCCCAGAGGCCTCTGATTAATGGACCTGGAGGACCTAATAGTTCAACACAGAGACAGATTTACTACAAACCCATATAGTGTTTTTTGCACCTGGATGGGAGATGATATTTTCTCCGCTCGAGGCAACAGTTTCACTGTGTTGCACAACACTGCTTTGACACAAAGGGGCACATAGATTGTTTTTGGTGTCAGCCTGAAGCTGCAGCTCCCATCGCTACAATCAGTAGACTTATCAAATGTATAGTCGCCACAGTGTAGCCCATAACAACATTTCAAAAATATATGAAAGCTGTCAGCACTGCTGTTAAATCTTTCCAGAAAGCAGGCAGTGGATACTGAATGTGTATCACTAACACATCTGCAGTTATTTTAAAATTGCCAGTGTATTGGTATAGTTTGCATTACTGTGTGACTGGAAACTCTCTGTTTAAGAAAAATACAAATTACTCCTGATTGCAGAGCAGCAACTCTAACCTGCCGTAGATGTTTGTCAGTCCATCCGACACTTCCAGAGCTGATGATATTCCCATTAACTTACTGTGTATTTGATGGGAATTTGGCTTTTTCTATCATTATGTTTTCATTTAGAATCCAGTAGCTGATAGATAAAGCAAAATGTTGTGATCTTAACCTTTTTAAACTTTAAGCACAGTTTCTGCCTTTCAAGTAATGTTCCAGAGCTTTGTGCACTTGCTTACTTGCTCCACCTCCAGCCTTTTTTTCATTGGTCAGAATTGATGCTGATGTCCCTGATGTTTCCATTTGAGAAGTGGCCCATCTTGGGTCTAGCTGAAGAAGTGTTTTCTTATTGTAATGGCCTCTTTGATACAGATCATTCACCAAGGGTTTTCATACCATGTGCTCACTACAACAACAACTACTACTACTACTACTACTGCTACTATAACTTCTACCACTTCTACCAATAAAAATAATAATAATAACTTTATGAAAAAAAAAAAATCTTTTGAAGTGCTGGAGTGAGCTCTGCATTGCTGGGTGTCTTTCCTCCCTTCTATGAATAATAAAAGGACCAAACTAACAGGTCCCAGGGGAATTTAGCTGTGCCACCACAAAGGTTCTTTGATGTCTGGAGGCGGTCCCATGTTCTGCACTTAACTGGGGCATGCTCAAGGTTTACTGAGTAAACTGATTAACTTTGATGAGCAAAAAACCCAGAACAACCTCAATCCCACAACATGGATTTGAAATAAAAGACATGTCCTCAGTTTTACTCTTCTTATTCAGATTATCCATTTTCACCTGCTTTTTTCATCACACCAAACTCCCCTTTAAGGTTAGAAAAAAATACATGTATCAGTGTCCCTCAACCGCATGAAATGGCTAAAGGTTTTAAAATTTCAACTTTGATTCTGATAAACCACTTGTTCTTTCGGATTGTTGTGGTGACTGGCTCTAAGTGCAACATTGCCCATAAGCCTAAGTGGTCCTTTCTTTGGTGCAAATGCTACCTAAAAGTCTGAGCTGTGACAAATTCAGAGTACCTTTTTGTTGCAGTGCTGAATTGATCATATTTGACCCAAAATCTCAAAGTGATATAAACTGCTGAATGTATTTATGGGACATTACAAAATGAAATATCTACCTCCCTCCATCATAAGCAGCACGGGCAACACCTTTCCTTTCTGCAATGCTTCTTGGGAGTCATTTTTCTTTTGTCTTTAATTGTGATGCATTCAGGCTTCTACATTTGAGTTTTATAAGAAACAACCTTTTATTTTGTAACAAAGTTGCCCATGATTTGTACTGATGAGAAACCTGTAGAGGTTCATTCATACCTTCAAGCATCGCAAAGTACAGCTGCCAGTCATTAATACTGTCTCTCCAAACACAAAAGTGATTTATAACTTTGGAGCTCTAATATGCCAGATGTAGCACATTAGCGAGATATTGCAATTGCACACAGGGATCAATATGACAGCATTAATATTTTAGTATTTAATACAAAATATATACAAAAATAGACATATTTTCGTTTGTACAATAAAGCAGTCATTGATAATATATTGCACATTCACCTTTTAACCAGAAAATATAGGTAGAAAGAAAGAAAGAAAGAAACAAAGAAGAAAAAACAAACTTTTAATGCTATTTATTCATTTGAAAAATACATAATGTCATAAAAAACAAACAAACAAAAAAAAAAATATATATATATATATATGTACAATTTTTCATAATTTCTGAGATGTTTTTAAAGAACTTTAATCGTTTATATCTGGGGAAAATGGAAATGATACTAGTACTGGTAATACTACTAATTCTACGGCAAGAAATTGATGTTGGTGTACTTACATATTACAAGCATAATACCAGAACATGATTTGTATTTTTTTTTTTTTTTTCTTTTTTCTTTCTGTTCTACAAATGCCCTGAGGTGACTTCTTAACCATTTGGTAGAGGCCTATATTTAAAAAAACAACTATGGGGTCTGAAAAGAATAATAATAAAATTAAAAATAAAAAAATAGAAAATATAAATTAAAAACATTTTGTTATTATTGCCCGAGGAAATAAAATTTCCATTGCTTTTTCTTAGTGTGGGTATTTAAAGGGTTAAAGTGCAAGTACTGTAGTTTTATGATCATTTTAATATCTGAACATTGGCTTGTTTTTTCGTGTTAATATATTCACAAACAACTGTCATCCGCCCCTGAAGAAGCCTTATTTATGTCAGCATTGTGTAGCCGCCTCCAGTTGCACAGGCAAAGCAATTTCCCTCACCAGAATTACTGAGAATTGTCAAGAAACCACTCTTTGTCACCATGTATGACAAGCTACAACATATCAATGCAGTAATCTCCCTCACAAAAGGTTAGCTTTGCATTATAATTGCTGCTGACATTTCCCACTTAAATTGCACACAGGGGCGAGTCATGCAGGTGGGATCAATGGTGTGCAGAATCACTTTCTCACAGTCCCTCAACCTCCTTTTACTCTCATGGTTCTCTCAGTCTGTGGAAAAGATTTAGTCAGTGGATTGAGCTCAAGTTTGTGTTTAAATATCTTGAAAAACTGATTGTCTGAAGCTGTTTATGGCAATCATATCATATTGTCTTTTGACAGTTTTGTGCCTGCTTGGTTGGATTTGTCCACCTCCTGCACATCACCCTCAGCCAAATGCTTGCTGGGCTCTCTCAGCACTCTTCCCTCACTTTGCTCTGTTTCTCTCTATCTTTTTGTATCAATTTCTCACTCTCCTACCCAGTCTCTTCTCGACTTTATGGCATCCTACAATGACACATAACTCAGCAGCACACCTGCGATCCGTGACAGCTGAGCCCCTGGCCTGGTGCAGTGCTGTCACTCAGCTAGCTAACTGCCATTAAACAGCATGACCCTGCCGCCCCATTAGGCTTGAGTCAGATGGGAGTGTCAAACCATTCCCCCATGCACCTCGCTGTTTGGTGCTGCTGTGCAGATGTGGTCTTGGTAGACTTGAACCATAATACCAAGAGGTTTTTCAGTTTACAGTGACATTAGAGAGGATGAGAGCCATTGTTAAGACAAGACAGGGTTGTTTATGTTGCTCCTTAAATTCTTAAAGTGCAGCAGGAGGGTAAATGGAAAAATAAACAAAGAAAAACATAGTGGCAGAAAACAAGACCACAATTGCTGCTGTGCTAGTGCTGCTCATTGGCATGCACCGAATGACATACCAGTGTAGCGTAGAGTTTTATAGTTCAACCCTGTGTAGTTTAGTCTATCTCTGAAGGCATGTTTAGGCCAACCTTATAGGCAGATAAAAACACTGATGTTGGACAACCTGCAAAACCTCAAATCATGCTCAGTGACAACAGGGCCCAATTGTTCAAAAAATGTGTTGTGGATCAGAATGATCAAGACATGTTTTGCTGTCCAGGATCAGCTAATCCATCTTACTTATGCGCTATTTTTCAAAGCAACATTGGACTGGATTACCCTGATCCAGATACAGTCTTTTTAACATCACCAAATCTGGATAAGCAGTTGTTCAGAAGTAATCTGATTGGATTTTGGCTGTCGGCTTGGATCAAATCTTGAAACTTGATTGTTCAGAAGGAAAAAATGATTCTGAAATCAAATGAGATCATATAATTCCAATCTTGGTTTTGATCCGGATAAAACCTTCAGTTTGCGTTGTTCAAAGCATTTCACTTGGATCAGGATACCTTTGATTCACAAAATAAGGATTATCCTGATCCCAGCAGGTGGGATTCCTTCATATACTGAAGGTTTGATCCAAATAAAAACTAAGGCCTAGACCACACGGACCCGTGTACTTCTGAAACCGTGTATTATTCTATGCGATTTGGCTGTTGTTTGGCTAAGTTTTTGGAAGTGGTTTTTGGTGCCAGCGGTTGCGTGTAGATAGGATAACCGCAGTATTTTATTACCTGTCGCCCTTGTTTGATGTTAGAGCGATGGTAAATAGCTCTTTTCTAAAAGTTTACTAACTACTAAAATCCCACATCCTGTGTTAAATATAATGTATCTTAACTATATTTACAGTGAAGCTTGATTATGCACTCTGCTCTAGCCCGTATGTGAATGTTTACTGTTGCTATGGCAACAAGTGACAGCTGACATTAGCGTTAGTTTGCTTAGCTCAATCGTCCGACAAACAATAACCCATAAAATTATAATTCAACATATTTAAACAAAATCAACAACAGCTATTAACAGTTACAGTCCTTACAACCTTAGCTAACGTGTTGTCACAGGTTAGATTGTCAAAATTACAGTAATAACAGCTTAAATCCCGGAGGAACTACGCTAGCATTAGTGACGGTTGCATCCACTCGTATGCAGTTACCTTACATTACAGAAGCACAATAGAAACTATATAAACAAGTTATCTATTAAGAGTACACTACTGATAAAATCTGAAGGTGCTTAGGTGACATTTACCCACCTGAAAGAATAAATGAAAACAAATGGTGATTTTGCTGGTCTGCTTTACTCTAGGTGTAACTGCCAACTGAAGAACCAACTATTTATATACCCAGATTTGCTCACGTGCCTTTACTCAAATCAGTTATGCTTTAAATTGAATGTGGGGTATCTGTATGGTATCTGTAAAGATACAAATCAATATCATATGCATGAAATACAACCACTAAAGCAGTGACGCGCCTGTCAACGGAGGTTCTGGATCCAGCCGGGTCGGACCGCTGTTGGCAGGCTCGTCACTGCTTTCGTGGCAGTGTAGTTGGTCGTTCAGGTGCCTCTGCTGTTGAATTAGGTTGCGCTATTTTTGTGGATCAGGTTGTTTTTATTTTCCACACTTCCCTATTCCGGTATTGACTTGGACTTCTCATTGGTTAAAATGACCTTTCCGTTAGAAGTTACATCGCCACCTACTGCTTTGGCATGTGTATTACATTACTTGGTAGCTGGTTTTGCGGTTTTGTGTGGATATCATATTTTTTTATCACAACACTTGTGTGGACGAATTTTCTTTGGAAACTGGAGCCTGAAAAACTTCGGTTTCAGAAGTACACGGGTCCGTGTGGACTAGGCCTAAGACTGAATACAAACCAATTGTAGAATCCGGTTACTTATGAACAACTGGGCCCAGGTGCTGTGTATGACGATTAGTCACCTTCTGCCTTGGCACTTAACTTTGTAGCTGGATAAAGTGTTCCTTGTGATTTTCACTCTGTTTGGACTGGACAGGAGGTATGTTTTCTGCCTAGCTCATTTGCTTAACTTTGGTGTATTTTTATAGTCTGTAATATTTGCTACCAATTTACTGACTACAAACTCCAGATCTTGCTCCTGATGTACTCTAGTCTCTCCTTCCTTAACTCTGTACATAGGATTTCCTGTTTAGTCAAACAGCCTCAGGAGAAGTGTAATATATATATTTTTTTAATATTGTTAAAGCATTTTCAACAAACATTTGTTTAGCCTCAATCTTGGGGAATATTTGTGGGTTGGCATCCACTAGTACCCTTACATTGACCCCAAACGGCATCACCTCTGAAATCATTCAGTCTAAAAACACCATAAAAATGCTGCACAAGTTTTAAAGCAATTTAGTATAATTTCTGCAAATGAACTGTGAATCAGTGTGTGTTTCCATCACCTACCTTTATGTAAATATGCTAAAGAGGATGTGTCAAGATTACATCATTTAATGGTGCACTAGCATTTGATTGCTGCCGCCCACAAAAGATGGCATTTTCTTTTTACATAACGCGTGACTTTTACTGTGATCCATGTGTCCTTTCAACTGCAACATTGATAAGGAGGGTGGATGCAGCCGCCCTCATTCTTATCCATCCCTCTGATGGATAAGAAGGTGGATCAGGCCCTGTCTGGACTTCAACCAGAGACACTGCAATTACGTAATGCCCGATTTGTTCATTGCTCTTTTTCCCCCTAGTCTTTCTGGTGTAATGGTGAGTGGGTGCATAACATGAACCTTTTGTCTACAGTCGACAAAGCTGAAGCTGCTACTGCAAATATGCTTCCATCAGTCTTTATTAAATGTACTCTTTTTGGATGTCAACATTTCCACCTCAGTATAGCACTGAAATTTTGGCAAAATGTTGTCTATTTATATATATTTTTTGGATCTATTTATTTTTTAAGCAATACCTATTATTTCCACTTAGGTTTTTTGATATACACTCAAACAGCCCAAATGTGAAAACCACCGGTGAAGTGAATAACATTGATCATCTTGTTACAATGCAATGTTCTACTGGGAAACCTTGGGTCCAACATGCTTTTTCTTATATTGCATGATGAATGAATGTAACTCACAATAAAACTTACATTGCAAAGCATTCTGTTTCATGTCTCCATCTGCTGGTAGGCCATAGCGTTAAGAGTATTTATGGATAAAATGATGTCAATTCCACTACAGAAGTGATAGATGATCACTAAAATTAGGTGGACGGAAAAAGTGGATATATCAAAATCGGTATCAGCATATTGGATATTGGCAAAAAATCCAATATTGTGCATCCCTACTATTGTGGGTTGGGAGGTAGGGTTCCAGCAAGTCCCATGAATGCTCGATTGGAGTGGGATCTGGGAAATTTGTAGGCCAGGTCAATGCCTTGAGTTGTATTGCATGTACCTCAGGCCATTCCTGAACAGTTTTTGCAGTGTGGCATGGTGCTTTGTCCTACTGGGAGTGCCGTTGCCCGAGGGTGTACTTCATCTGCAACTGTGCTTGGATGGATGGAGTGCGTCAAGTGCTATCCACATGAATGCCATGACCCAAGGTTCCCCTACATAACATTGCATTGTAACAAGATGATCAATGTTATTTACTTAACCTGTCAGTGATTTCAGTGTTTTGGCTGATCAGGGTATATTTGATATGTAAACATATCCTCACCATATGTCTCTTTGGCTGTCCTGTACACTGCCATTGAAACATTTTTAAATTCTCTTATAAAAGAGGTACAATTCACGATGGTAGTTAACCATAGTGGTTGCTCAGCTTACTAGTATTTGTTCACAACTGTGTTTATGTAGTGTAGCATTTAACATGAATATGTAAATTAGCTGTACGGTATTCATTTCCACCAATTACCTTCTCATTGGGTGGTAATTAGTACTGATGATGAGCTATCAACCTTTGCAGTCACCTTCTGTTTCTGAGACAGAGATTTGAATGAGGTTGATGGAATTACTTGAAGTGGGCCATGAGGCAACACTGCTACATTGGCATCCATGCAATGTGCACAATAATACAGGAACACTGGTCTAATACAGAGTTTCAGCCCATCCAGCTCTCTGAACCATCACAATTTGTCAGGCAATTGACTTTTCAAGGTGTCAGAGGTATTCTACAGAGCAGCTGGCCAATAGGTCAGATGCTTCCAACAGTGGTGTCATATGAGCCTGCAGTGGATGTCTACTCTGAAAACCCTTGTTCCAATGTATCTCACAAATGCTTACTTGGACTGGGATGTGATGACTTGGCAGTCCAGTTCAGTGAGCTCAGATCACATCATGTTCACAGTACCATTCCTGGACAAGTTTATCCTCCAGGTGTGAGCATGCAGTGATGCAAAAAAAAGGTGAATACTTTGAGATAATAATATTTATCAAGCCAAACAACTGCCAGAAAAATCCCATTTTACACTTTTTCCTGCCCTCACATAAAGTGAAAACTACCCTCATATAAGCTAATTACCACTAATTGCTTCGTAATGAGTCCACAGATGAGTTGGTCTTAAAATCTGTACACATTCTGCATATTCTTATTCAGTGTCATGTATTTTTTTTCTCTTTTGAAGGAAAGAAACAGTTGTTTCTGAGTCTTTGTGCTCAGCCACACACATCTCAGACTTAATTTATACTGGATGCACAAAGATGAAAAGATTTCAGAGCATACAAGTGTAATTTCCCAGGATGTCAGAGTGGTCATTAAATCAGCACAGCACAATCACATTGGTAAGACCAGACTGAACTCACCAACTTTGGCTAAGTGTCTTCACCAGTTCCACCTTTCCATACTACTGTAGTAACTCACACGTGGCTGCTACAAAAAGCAATATCAAGTGTGTGAAGGCAGCTCGTATTACTAGTGGTGGGCAGTAGCACCACAATTTAATCTTGATATGAAACCAACCAACACCAGTGCTCGAATCACCAACATCAACGCAAACACTGATACTTTGATACTTAAAATTATTATTAGCATCTACAAAAGAGGCATGTCTTCACATTTGACTTATAAAGTTCTATCTGACATTTTGGTCAAAATTGAGTTATTCGTACATTCTTATTCTGTGAATGTCAAGTCCCACTGATTATCTAGCCCTGTGCTCCACACTGTGCACCAGCCGTTTCTGGTGGGAGCTAATTAGCAGTGCTGCATATTAAGCGATCACTGCTAGTAACTTGACCCAAGCACCATGGCCACACCTGGTCTCCCCCCATGTAGCCCCTGTGAGTAAGCGGCACAGTTTTGAGCTGTAAACCCACTTTAGCATTGTTTAAGTTACGGTTAGACATTTTTTTAAAAAAAAAAAAATGCTAAAGAGGTTTTGTTGCTCAAAATTGGCTGCTTAGAGGCCGTTTACACGTTGCCGGCTATTTTCATAAACGGACATTTCACCGTCTCCGTTTTCAAAACGATCTTCGTTTACACTTATGCTGTGTTCCCACCAAACGCGAATTTGCAAATTCGCGCGTCAATATTACATACAAAGTCGATGCAAAGACGCGATTAGACACGAAATCGCGCCGGGTGGCGCGATGGACGCGTCTAGTGTGATGTGATGGACGCGATAAAGGCGTCTAGCGCGGCGCGATAGACGCGAAATTCGCGTCCAACGCCTCATCGTTCGAGTTGAAAATATTGAACTTTTGAGGCGAATTTGTGTGATGCTGTGCCGCGAAAGCCAATCAACGTTGAGATTCTCCCGACGTCACTGGCGTGTGTCAACAGCTGGACGTTGTTGACACAGCAATAAACTGCTACTCACCGGAGAAAGATGGACAGATGCTCCGCAGCTGAAATGGAGCGCCTGTAGTTGGTGTCCTGCCGGAAGATCCTGGCGCCAACCCTCGCCAACAGGTCCTCAAACTGGGCCCCAGTCAGCCTGAAGTACTGCTGAAAGCGGCTATCATCCAGACGGAGTTCCTGGAGGAGGTGGTGAAACTCGCTGAGCTGGATGCGCTGCTGCAGGATAGGGTGAACCCAAAAACGACGGACTTCCAGAGCAGGTACAAAGCATCGATGGTGGTTATCTCAGCCATGGTCGTCAGTGGCTACCCGGAGCTATATGATACTACGTGTGTACTCTACAGGGACAGCAACAAAAAGGAGCAGGCTTGGGTGAAAGACGCCGAGGAGACTGGTCTACTTGGTAAGTTCTGTAAATATGTGTCTTTAATTAGTTTGCAGAATGGTTGTACTATGAACATTAGCACTAGCTTAGCTCCAAACTTGGGCGTTATGGGCGGCGCGTTACGAGCGTTACGAGCGATTAAATCGTATTCATCGCGTTTGGTGGGAACACAGCATTACCCGTGTATATATATACACAAGAGCATACCAAACCTGTAGGTGGCAGTATAACGAGAAGCTCAAGCCTTCCATGTATCCATTGTCACCATAGCAACATAGGTCGTACTTTTGACACAGGCGCAAGTTCCGGCGCATACTGTGACGTCGACTGCTTATAACTCCGTTTATCTCAGTTTACATGCAAACGCGAAATCGGAGTTTTCCAAAATCTCCACTCTGGCCGGAGTTTTTAGAATGACTCGTTTTCAGAGGAGAAATCTCCATTTGCGTGTAAACGAAGGGCACAAACGAAGGAAGATGTCTCCGTTTATCAAAATCACCGTGTACGTGTAAACAGCCTCTTACTCACTGGAGCTACCTGGAGGGGTGGGGGTGGGGGGGTGGGAGTGGCCATTGCATTTCTGCAGCTATGTCATCCCTCCACCAAGATGTTAAGTCGCAGTCTGCTTCTCTCGCTCTGCTCCTGGTAAATTTCCATTCACATGGCTAGCAGCACAGCTGCAGCTCATCAGCCAATCAGCCTGGCTGATGAGTGTATAAGCCTCTCCAGCACACACACTCTTTGCCAAATTGTTCTTCAACTTCATGCTAGACATTCCAGCACTCACTCTTGGTTTGATTTCCTGGTACCGACCCTGCTTGTTCCTGACCTGCCTCCGTCGTCTCTGCCCTGGTAATTACCTCAGCCTTCTGTCTCTGACTTCAAGTCCTGCCTGCTCCCTTCCTGGTTCTTGTCTGCTTGGCTCTGTGGCTGCACGGGGCTACACCAATCCTGCTTACCTCAGCTCTCCTGGTTCAGCTAGTTACTTCAGTCTTCACTCCACTACCAGCCTCAGGAGAAAACCACTTGCACTTACGGCACTGTCCCCAACTCAGACTGCTCTGAAGGGTTGTGCCTGTTCTCGGCTCACTCACTCACTGCTGAAACTACTAGCAAGCTAAATTCAAAGACCCCAGAACTGTTGAATATTTATGTGAGCAATAAAGGTCATTACCAACTGTCTGCCTGCCTCAGTGTGCTGCATTTGGGTTCAGTCACATTCATTGCAGGTAATCCTGAATAAGCACTGCTGCTAGCCAGTTCCCAGCTAACCCAGCTGGTGTACAGTGCAGAGCATCCAAGGCAAATGTTAGCTAACTAGTGAAGACTGGAGGGTAGGGCAGGGGGCACTACTTTTTCACATGTTAACGCAGTTAGCTGTCAGCAGAGCCAAAAGAAAAAAGACTAAAAGGCAATAACATTTACGGTACTTCACAAAATATTCTCTATCTCTATCCACCTCTGAATTGATAGGGCTTTCAAAAGCGGTACCAAAGCTCACTGAGTCAGTGGAGCACCAGACCAAAGGAAAGGCTTTCTGTGCATCTTGTCATTTTGCATGTTGTTTTCTTAAAATTGACAAATAGCCATATCCGACGCCCCTAGTACAGAGAATATCTAGAATATTCTTATGCTTTACCTGTCCCACTTTCTGTGCAGTACAGTCCTGGTAGATGTATTACATTAGCTGTTTGCTGTCTGACCCAAAGAAAACTTCTACCAATGGTTCCTGGAATAATGTGTTTAATAACCAACCATGTTCATACCTTAAATTAATTTCTCTACACTGGACACGATATTCACCACTGAACTTCACTTAACTTGCAATGTTTTTTTATCATAAGAAAAATGAGATTTGTTCTACAACAAGAAATGTCTTAAAAACATAATAGAAAGCATGAAATTAAACTTTCTCATACATATAGATAATTTTGTTATAAAACAAATTACAAGTAAACTGTTTGTGATCCATAAAAAAACATTGCTTCTTTTCATGTTTTACAAGACAGAACCTTATAATTCCAAGCAGAAAGTGAGTTCTTAGTATTATAAGGTTCTATCTACATTTGACCCCTCCCTAAAAACCCCATTTACAGAACTGACAGGATTTTGCTATTTTACATTTAGAGTTACTTTAGGTTGTCTGTCATTTTCATGTATGAAAGGCATTTGTCCTTGAGCAGGACACTAAATGTATGGTCTCCCCAAAGTTGAGCCACCATGTTGTGAGGCAGCTCCATCATGATGGGTTTGTGAGCATGTGTGAGAAAGGGTGAAAGTGCTTTGTTTGTTCGTGAAGAGAAGCACCATGTCATTACAGTTCATTCACAGTTTAACAAGGTGATCGTAATGCCTGGGTGAGCTGTTTCCATCCCTTTGTGTCAACAAATGTAAAGTTGTCTTGTGCTGCTGTAAAACTGCAGGTAGAACTTGTGCGTTCGGCCACGAGTTACTTTCTGAAAACCGTACCCTTCAACTTACACTGACTATAGATCGGTATCACTTCAGGATTCAATTCTATTTGTGGTGGAGGCAGAAACATCTCACTGAACAGAAATCTCTTAGGTGCCTTCACACCTAACCTGTTTGATTTGGTTAAAACAAACTCAAGTCCATTTGTACAGTTAGTATGGTTCATTTGAGCTGGTGTGAAAGCTGTCAATCAAACCCTAGTGTGGACCAAACGGCCAAGCCAAGACCGCTCAAAAAGGTGGGTCTCACTACACTTTCAAACAGACTCTGGTTTGGTTTGTTTGCGATGTGAAAGAAAACAAACCAACTACAGGATTTTATGATAGCAGATATGTGATTTTAACATAAACCAAAATTAAATCCATCTGCTGATCATGAAATCTGTTTGTGATCTCATAATTGACCCTGATAAAGGCCATCTATATCCCATAACCTATTTATTCTCATGCATACATGTAACCATGGTAACACATATGCACCTCAGTATGGATATTTTCCCTGATTGAAAAAGTCGGACTCTGTGTACTTAATCTATTCATTGAGTCCATTAAAAAGTGTGTGACAGTGATCCCACAGTATTAAGCCCCAAATCATTACTGTACTAGACTCCTTCTTTTCATCATGTCTCTATATTAATCATTATTCATAACATACTACTAATAATGATTGCAATTAGTTATTTCTCTATGAGCTCTTTGTGAAACCAAAGAACATAGACATAAACACTTTAGAAGCATTAAAGTGCTGCTGCATGAACGTCCATGAGTCCTGAGTTCGATTTCCCTGCATGAGTCCTGATGATGCAGGATGACAAACACCGAAATTGTCCAATCGAGTTACCCGTCAGTCAGTAGAACTAAGCGTTTACTTGTCTTGGTTTGTTTGCAAAAAGTGTGAACAGGAATGGAACCAAAACCAAAATGCAACAATTTATAATGTTTCCCCTCTGGTGTGACCAAACTTCAAGTGTGAAAGCACCCTTAAATTCATCTTTATTTGCTGGACTTAATGTAGTTCTTTTAATATTGCTAATATATATTACTGCTTTAAAACCACCAAACATGTAAGAGATTGGTACTCATCAAGTACCAACGCTTTGTCAGTTCTTAAGGCCTCTCAATTTTTGGATGCTCAGGGACGTTATGTCAGTTTCTGCTCGCTACATGCATTGTTGCTTTTCAAAATAAACAAACATAGCTTTACTTCATTTTTAGGTTTAGGCAACAAAAGTTCTTAGAGTTATAAAAAAGATCATGGTTTGGGTTAAAATAAATACATTTGTTACTAATGTAATATCACATTTGTCAGATGACAAAAGTCAGATGACTTTCTATGTTACGTAGCCAAACTAACTCAGCACTGACCTTTGCTTTTACACGAGACATGAACGACAGTCTCCTGCATTGTAAATAATTTCACTGTAAAATAACAGTAAAGAGGTGGCAGCACAGACGCCAGCAATATAATTTTACAGTATTCATACTGTGAAATGACTTTACAACCACTCTGTTTCACGTGTTCACAGTCTGTTAACATTTAACTGCAGCGTACTTTTGTGATTATTTGGATTTACAGTAACATGTTAGAATTTCAAGGCTGACATTTTAGCCTGGCTAAAATGTTAGCCTCTATAATTAGGGATGTCAAATTATCGCGTTAATTGCGAATAATTAATTACAGCCATATTTAACGCGCTATGTTTTTTGATCGCGTTAATCTCATTTTTAATCTCTAACTTTACTGTTCTGTATGCCACAGAGTTGCCTTTTATAAAATCCGTCTGTAGGCGTATAATTGGGCTTCTTTGTGCTTGAGTTGTGGGAGAGCTGCAGTGCTACAGAGCAGAGCCCAGCATCAGCACTGATGGCTGTCCCCTGCAGTGGTGGTCTGCTCACTCAGGAGCCTATGAAAAGCTGTCTGCCCTAGCACGCAAGTATCTGACCTCCCCGGCAACCTCCGTGTAATTTTCGGGACAATCAGGGCAGGATTCAGGATTCAGGACAACTCCTTGGATTTCAAGCAGTTGTCCTGAATCCTGAATCCTACCCTGATTGTCCCGAAAATTACACTAGAGCAGAGTCTGGAGTAGTTAATGCCCGATAAAACATTAAAAACTGATCATGGTGGTTGAGTTGTCTTGCAGCTCCCACCGGCTGCACATTGGCTGCAGCAGTTCCTACATGAATTATGGGTGTTATAGTTTGAAGAAGAGAAGACAGCGCAAGTTGCAGCCGCAAGGACAGGGAAAGCGCAGGCAGCCACAAGAAGGAGTGATTTGCACGTTGCAGTGCAGCCTCTTGTTCTAACGGTTCAAAACTGTTCTATAAACTGATAGAGCTGTAACCAATGTACCAGGTGTCTTTTATTTTGTTAGCTTTTATTTTTTATTAAGTTTAAAGGACAAGTGCACTTACATTGATCACTTCCATGAAATAAAACGAGAAATTGGAAAAGAGGAAAATAATTTAGAAAAATGTTAAAATAAAATTAGGGAACTGATCACAGATGTATTGTTTCTGTGTGTTTTTACACCTATTGTTTCGTTAATCTGCAGCTACGCTTTTAATGAAGCTGACATGTCATGACAATCAAGCACTCCCCTGGTGGTCGAGACTGAAGGTTGCAGCACTCTATATTGGGACTAATCTCAAAAACAATAGAATGTAATGGCTAGGTGTACTGCATCTATTTTCAAGTGTGTTATTGTTGAAAACAATAACTATGACTTTATAAAACCACTTTTTGTAATATATATCAGTCTTTTGATCATCTGCCACAATAATGTAATGAATTTAAATGAAAATACCCCAAGATGAGGGCTTTTCTCACCAATTTTGAGATGAGATTAAAAAAGAGATTAATTAGATCAATTAATTACAGATCATAATTAATTAATTTCCCCATTTTTTTAATCTCTTGACAGCACTATCTATGTTAGCAAGAATGAGGCATAAAATTGCGCTCCCACTTCTCCAACATCTAGTTAAAAAAAAAAGTACTGTCGTGTCCTGTAATTTAAAACAGAAGCATACTGATTAGAGCCTCTGTCCTGTTGCTTCACATGAAACAGCCCACAAGGCATTGCTACAGTACCAAACCGTTTTATACAAATACAGTGTACAGTTGGCAGTGTGGGTTAAAGTTGCCAAAGGGTGCCTCTGTGCCTCAGTATCAGATGGTGAGGGCCACTGACAAAGCATCTGTATTTGACGAGTTGGCAGTGAGAAGGGGTTGAAAACTCTGGAGCTGCTACTGCATTCTGGAAATGCTCAAGGGACAAAGAGGGAGTTCAGTTTTGGAAAAAGAGAAATAGGAATAATTGGAGATGGAAGGAAGAAAATAGGGATAGGAGGGCAATTAGGTATGAGAAGACGGAGGTTAAAGAAAAAGGGAACGTACATGATAAGGAGGACAAAGTAGAAATAGCATTAATCACAACAGTTAAGTTTAAAAATATCATTAGTAAATGTGCTGTAGCTTTGTTGGAGAATGAAGCAATAACAAAGCAGGCTTTGCATTTGCATCGAAAGTCTCCTCATAACCATCATTGAGGCGACTCTAATGGCTCACTTAACCTGTACATTTTTCTTGGAAATCATACGTTGGACTAATTGATTTGCCACCAGACGTGAAAGGAAATGTCAAATATGTCATTGTCTGTGTTTCAAGTGTCATTCTTAAACAAGAGCTAACTGTTCTTATGTGGTGACGATTCAGTAAAGTTTCAGTGGTATATGATACAACATACAGCAGTGTTCAAGTGTCATAGACTAACTACCAGAAATCCTGAGTGCAGAGCTGATCTTCTTCCAGGCATTGTGTGGTAAGTGTGTATTAGGCCAAAAATATTGTCCATGGGACAGATGTAAAGCTCTGACAGCCCTGCATCAAAATGATCAACTTCCTCTCCATATTTACCGCAGACTGATATTTACAGAGGAAGGAAAACATATCTGCCGGTTGTGTTTGGTTGTTCCTCATCATATGACATGCAGTGTGCCCTGCTACATTCCAAAAGTCGAACTCTGTCCATCTCAGGGCACAATAAATAGGTGCTTGCTGTGATCTTGTTTCTCTGGGGTTTGAGTGCGCAAGCCTTTCGTCCACATTGAAAACAATTAATTTTAGGGCACAAAACTGCAGCATGTGTACAGCCCCTTATATGGCAATTTGAGGGACGTTGATATTGTAATGATTAAATCTCACTCATCAGACTGAAACAAGCGATTTAGAGAGTTTGGTGAATTGTAGGGACAGAGGTGGAACACATGAACGAACAAGCCTCAGTGAAAGAATTAAGTTACATTTGGGATAAACATATGGAAATGAGTCTTTATAAAATAACTGTGCTTGAAGGAAATGAAAAGGCTTTCACTTCCTGATCTCTGGGTGCTTGAAGTAACTCCTCTCCCTTTGTAATGTTAGGACCATAGATCTTTGAACAGCCAATCATTGTAAACAAACCCATCAGCACTGCCCTGTTGATAATGACACACATTTCTGTAAAAATCTGGCGAGACAGCCAAGTCATAAGTTCAAACTGGCAATCTGTTAATCATAGCTATTGGCTCCAAGAGGTGAGGACCTCCTGCCTCCTGTCTGCCAAAGAAAGTCATCCATTACCTGAAAACCTTCCCTAACCAAAACACGGCCATTGTTGACTGTCATTGCTCTCCTCACATTTCGCATGGAACTTGAATTACAACTTAGTGGATGTACTGTAGCTGCATTTTATGTCCACTTCATTTCAGGGATATAATGGATGGCACATAAACACAGGGCATTTATTTGCAGTGTGAATTTACTTCCTTTTCAGAGTAACATAAATGACAATCCTTGAAGCTTTTGTGTTCTTGCATTAGGAAGACCATCATCCTTTAAGCAGTATGATACATTTCCATTAAATCCAGTGTAGTGATAAATGTTGCTCCTTCTTTGAGACCACAGTTTACCCAGCCTTTGTCTTAATAAGGTTTATCTTCACTTTACAATAACGCACTGTATGTCGCAACTGATGCAAGTCACGCTTGATGAATAAAGTATATCCCGTAATACCCCTTTTAATGCACCATATCACCCTCAGGATCAAGACCAGAGTCAGTTTAGCCCTACAGGGTGCTGAAGGGGCCGCTAGGTGCCATGATGCCAAATGTGGATACCTATTTGGAATAAAGAAGATTATTAGACACTAAGAGGATTGGATGGCGAGAGGCATAATGTGGGACAAGCCTTTCTCTCTCAGGGGACCAGATAGCGCACAGGGAGATGATCAATGGTAGAGGTAGAGATAGCAGTGTTGTTTCGAGTGAGATTAACAGATTAACACCAGTTAAACCCCAAACACTTCTTAAATATCTCTAGATTCACAAAAAAGGTTTTGCTTTAGATATGAGCTCCCAATTCTCTTAAGGCTTTTCCTCTTTTATTTTTCCTTTTTTTCTAAGAGTCTGTGAAAATGTTCACCTGAGGCAGCTGTTCAGCTTTTTTGTTACCTGACCCCCTTTAAGCCCACATTTAACCAAGCTTACCTTCCTCAGTGGAGCAACAAATCCTGCTGAGTGTTGAGAGGGGGGAGAAGGTGGTTGGGACACTATCTAAAAATAATGTTTGCTGGCTGGAACATCCCATTTAACAACACTTTTTAAAAAGTCCTCCAGAGAAAATCGAAAGTGGGAGGGGGTGACTCTCACACTTCAGAAGTGTTATGGTTATCAGTTGGGCATACTTTGATAGACAAGGATTGTGGATTATTTTTGTTGAAGCATCAAGGCTGTTTTGTCCCTGCTTGAGCCCACCGATTGCCATCGGTACCCTGACCAGCCTGCAGATGCTGCTACCTTGCCTCTGGAACTATCTGACCCTCCTTGCATTTATTATTTTATAACTCTCCAGACCCTTCTTCATCCCTTCACCAGATGCCCTCAGAGTTTCCCACCCCTTTGCCAGTCACCTGGTTCTGACCCTCCCTGCACACCTGTCTCAAACTGATCCACAACTGTCCCTTGTAACCTCATTAAGTGACTATTTTTCTGCCACTGTCTCATTGCCGTTTGATAGATGGTTCACATTGTCTTACTGCCATTGTAATCCTGCAACCTCTGCCTGTTCCTGTCCCTACCTGTGTCCCCATTTTTGCTCCTGTACCCATCTGACTGATCGGCATAATGCATAACCTACAAAACCTATATTGGTCATCACAGCCACACATCTGCCTGTATTGTAATTAAAAACATAAGGGCTGTCAGTGACTGTTTGGTCATTAAAAAGGCAATTTCAAATTCTGCTATCAACCCTGGTTACAGAGTGTCTTTGAATGGAGACACCAGTCAAGCATTGGTATGGATGCATGTCCTTGAGGGAGTTATTAGCGTTAAGAGAAGTTGTTATTGACCCAATGATTTATAAAGAAAGAAAAACAATTACAAAGAAAGAAAGCCCCTCCCTCCCACCCTTCATACTAGACACACACACACACACACACACACACATATAAACACACACAATAGGGAGACATGGCATGGCACTGAGTATCAAGGAAACACCACCTTTGGGGCCGTCCACACTGGGAGGAGCCGCAGGCCGTGCCATCAGGGGGGACCAGCACCCAGGCCCCCCGACTTTGACAGACAGGTGGACCCCCACATCGAAGGGAGGAGCCCCCAGCCAGCCGGGCCGAAGGGACCCAAGGACAGCACCCCCAATAGCAGACCCGACACAGCTCCCAGTGTGGAGGACCCCCCTGAGGAAACACTGGAGTTAAAAGCTAAAGACTAAGAGCATAAAATAGGACTAAAAGAATAAATAAAATAAAATAAATACGGTACCAAAAATAAAATACATAAGATTATAAATAAAATAGAATAGATACAGTACCAGTGATAAATAAAAACAAAAAATTAAGATTAATATCATCTTAAAAAGCAAGATAAAAGCAGCAACATAAAGTAGGATAGAACCAGATAGGAACATAAGAAGAGTTTAAAATATTAGTTAAAAGCCTGATTAAAAAGGTGTGTCTTTAATCTTCTTTTAAAGAAGATTTAATCTTCTTTTAAAGATCATACTAGTATGCTCTAAACACCCTGAAAAACCGGGTATTCCTGCCTTCTGCACCATGGTATCTATTAAGCTATTCCTTTCTAAGTAGCTAGCTAATCTCTGCGCAACTACACTTAAGAAAATCTTCCCCTCCACATTCAAGACCTTGTTTTGGGTGATATGGGTAAATCACCCAAAGATGACTTGGAAAAGGAGCCTGGAGTACTTTTCATTCTAATTTATCCTGGTTCCACTTTTGCAGAGGCTGATTCTGGTGCCTACTCAATGATAATACATGGTGAGAAACATACTGCAGCAATAATTTTCTTCAGCACAACATTTTAAAAATAGAAAGTTCTACCTCTACCACAACTATTTACGGACATTTAGCAGCATATAAACAGGATAATAAGACTTTTACTGTACAATGGCATGCATTGTAGATACCTATATAATGGGGTATTGATCACTGGATGTGAATCATTGCCAGCTAGTTTGAGGCCTTTCATCACTTTAAGGGGAACATGCATCCTCTTGACTGCAAACAATCTCAAGGACTATGATTGATAAAGAAAGCTCTCTATATGGACGATCAGCTCAAATAATTTAGTTTTAGGGGACAGCACTTCAAAAGCCATTACCATAAAGTGGTTGTATTTATCCTGATGTGAAATAGCAGCTACTCTATCAACTCTTACATTTTTATGATTGGGCTCCCTTTCATAATCTCAGCTCTGCTTTAATGTGTTGCCCTAATCAGCCTTAAATTGTCATCTTGGTTTGATTTAACTGGGCCATAATGAGAAATCTGCCTTTAGAATGACAGTAGCCATCCATTTATCCTTCCATCTCTGTTAACGTGGCCTCTCAACAACTCCCCCAGATTGTCCAAATTGGAGTTGGAGGAGACAGCGGTGCTGGATTGTGTGATGACAACAAAATATCAATATTTTCCTGGACAGAATATTTGCTTTTTATCATTCATATTGTTGGTTTATGAAAGGTTGTGAATATGATTTAAACAGTTTAATTTAAATGTTTTTTTTTGAAACAGATCACTATGGGTTTTGGTCAAATGTGTTTATAGTTTTGCCAATGTGTTGACTTGATGGAAGCACAGTGAGTGAGGGTAAAGTCTAAATTGAGGATTTGCACAAGGAAAGGGTCCTTTGTGCTCACCAAGCATCACTCAAACTCCATTTCCCTCATGTCTGCAAGCGATTATCAAAGAATGAAAGTAAAATGAAAGCACACCTATTTCCATTTAGGCAGTGTTTGGTTGGTGATATGTTTGTTAGGCCTTTGTTGTGTTGTAATGGAAATATGCCTCAGACTTGGGGTGTAGAGTATTGCCTCAGATCTTTGCTGTTTTTCTCATATCACAATGCATTACTTTTACTTTGCATTTTCTGCTGCTCTGACACCTGTTTCAGCCTACCTGAATATCAATCAAGTAACAGTATAGTGATCCCGCCTTGGATTACTGCTCCCCGGGTGCGTATGTATTTAATGCTATGGGTTTGTGAATGTTTTCAATGGAGAGCTATTTGCATGACTCTTTTCTTTGTGCTTGCATGTTTAGGCATACAAGTCTGCATAAGTAACTAAATGTGTGTTCTTGTGCTCATGCTGCTGCTTGTGTTGCATTCAGAAGCTGGCAAGCAACTGATTTATTACAATTCTGTTTTTGGATCTGTCAGTGGCTACCTGCTCCCTATAAAGAACAAAAACAAAAAAGCATACACCTGAAGCTCTGTTTTATACACAGAATATATTATAAGGGTGGGGGGAAAAATCGATACACCATATTTTTGCGATATTTTGTGTGGCAATATTGTATCGCTACACATACACCCAATAACCATGTTTCATTATATATATTAACTTTTGCAAATGCACATTTTTATAAAACTTTTGGTACTTGCAAAAAAAAAAAAAAATCAGTTGCATTTTCGGTCCACTAGATGGTGCAGATTTTTTTTGGTGTGTTTTTTTCCTGGTGAGGACAGCAGAGGTCTCAGTCAGCAGCATTTGGCAGAAAGTTCATCTTAACAAACATGTAGGCTAGGGCTGGGCGATAAATCGATTTTATCGATTAATTCGAATTTGCAGTTTAGGCCGATTTGTTTTAATGAAAATTGAGTTTCTATTTAAAATCCGCCACTGCTGCTCCACGCTGGGCTCCGGTAGTTCAGAGTGGGCTCACCCCTCCCCCCCGCGCGCTTGATACACAAACAACATGGCAGCGAGCGGGGAAGAACTCCTTCTCAAGAAAGGGAACGAGTTCTTCAGCGCTTTTGTGTGCGCACCTGTGTCTGTGTGTGTATTAGTGTGTGTGTGTGTGTGTGTGTTAGCTCGTTGTGGCAACAACACATAAACAACGGGACTTCGTCTGCGTTAAAGAACGGCACTTTATTTTCAGCACTGCAGGGATGATGCACAGCCTCTCTCATCAGTGTCTGACTTTTACATAGAGGGAAATAACTCAAAAATAGCACGCAGAACTGCGTAGGCTTCTTCACTGTGGCTGCTCGATGTAAACAACCGAGCACATGCCTTACTTTCTTCCTGAGGTGCATCCGTCTGACGTCACACACCACACCCGGCGCACTAACGTCTCATACCTCCTACATCAACTACACACATACACAGCTCCACACACACACAAGCCACACACATCAGGCTCAGCCTGTAACATAAGGCTATTTAGTTTGTTTAATAAAAGGACAAGGTATAGACCTGTTCTATAGTAAAGGTAGCCTTAAATGACTTGTGTTGTGATCCAATATAATGGTAGGGGAAACACTGCCGTATGATAAGAAAGGGGTCCGGTGGAAAGCGATCACAGATGCAGTCACAATGTATATTGCAAGAGATATGGTGCCCATATATAGGCTACCGTGGGTTTATTCACATGCTGAAAGTTTTGGACCTCAGGTATGTGCTACCAGGCCACAAATATATATATATATATTTTTAACTAGGAGAGGAAAAAATCGATTTAAAGTGTGAATTGAATTTTTTTTTTTAAAAAAAAAATCTGAGATTTTTTTTTAGGCTGTATCGCCCAGCCCTAATGGAGGCACCAAAGAAAGAAATCTGAAATGTGCCATTCACATTTAAATCAAACAACTGGACTTATTTTGAATATTTAAACATGGAATGAAAGGAGGACTTTGATGTAACACATGTGATTTGCAAGCAGTATCATATGAGAATTTAAAAAAAAAAGTAAATTGCAATATACTTTATCGCAATATTGAGCATATCACAATATCACAATAATATGGTATCGTGACCGTAGTATCATGATAATATCATATCATGAGTCCTCTGGCGATTCCCACTAGAGCCCTGCACGGGACTGTTTTCTTCATCCCGCTCCTGCCCGCTCCCACTGAATTTCTGACCATTACCACCCGCAACCACAATGTATATGTCCACTCCCGCCCGCTCCCGCAAAACTCTGAGAATTTATGCCCGCACAATAATAGCGATGCATTGATTTTGTGTCTTGTCCCGTACTGTACTGAAGATGTAACGCGCCAGCTTTGAGAGCGCTGGGAAGTAGAGGGCTCAGTGCGCCTTCACACCTTGTTTGAGCTTCTTTTCCACATCATTTGTTAACTCCATCCTGTCGCTATAGGCTACATCCCGATCCCGCAGTGTTTATTTTAGCCGCCCGTTCCCGCCCGCAGCAAAGTTTAAACCGCCCGCTCCCGCAAGATTTGGGTTGGGTCCCGTGGGAACCTGGCAGACCCAATCCCAATGCAGCCCTCTAATTCCCACCCCTAATATATTGTGAACAAACACATCTTATACTGTCTATTAAGTTTTTAGAAGACTCTTTTAGACCTTTTCTTAAACAATTTACACATTTGTTACTGCTGGTAACAAAAAATATAATATTGAACTTAGGGCTGGGCGGTATGACAAAATTTTCATATCACGGTTTTAAGAAAAAATCATATCGGTTTCACGGTATTTCACGGTATTTTGCTCAGGTTCGGCCAACTTGTGCTGCTGTGTTGTGCTATGGCCTATTCAAGTGCCGGAATTTGTTATTTACCTGATAAGGCCTGAACACAGCGCATGCTCTGCTCCATTCATTTGGGCTCCACTCACTGCGTATGGAAGTGATATGTAGAGAAGCCAGCAGGGTTGTTTACCGTTTGCCGAGCCGAGAGGCTGCATGTAGGCTGCATGAAATGTTAAAGGATTTTCCACCTAAGTTATTACATATATTTGAGTTATCTACAAGTTTACTGTACTGTTTGTCAGCTACTCACTTTCAAATGTCCGTCACGGACATTTACACAATGTCACGGATAAACATGGGTAAATGCATGAAAAAAAAGTCATCACATATCACCTCTGATAATGGTTTATTCATTTAAAAACACATTGTGCTTGTTTAGCACACTATTTCATGTAGTTTTTATCTGCTGGAGGGTCGCGTACGGGAGCGTAGCGCGACAAAAATAGAAGAGCCGCGTAAAATAGAGAGTTGTCACGCGACAGACGGGGGTTGTCGCGCTGCTCCCGTTGCCGGTGGAGCCGCTGTAATTGATTAACAGGGGGGTGAGCTGCTACAGGACTCGCGCTGCAGACGTGTAGCGCCGCTGACGTGCCCGGTGGAGCCCGGCTGTAACTGTCTCGGACTCGGGACGGGTCATCTTCGGTCAGGAAAATGTGGTCTGAGCCGTGCTCTAGTGTGCTCACCTGTGTGTGTGCGCTTTGTCTGTGTGTGCGCTTTGTGTGTGTGTGTGGGTGTGGGTGTGTGGGTGTGTGCGCATCGGGGCGAATCTCCGCCGTGCGTGATGCGGAGGGCAGAGGAGAATTGTAAGCGGCAGTGCACTGCTGCTAGTTGCATATAGGGGAAACACTGCTCTTTTTGGTATGAGCTCTTCTGGGTCATCGTGCACAGTTGCTTTGCTTTCAGGACTCTCTCCGGCAGCCATTCTCGTCTCTAAACTTTTCTGTGCTCTCAGTCTCACCTGCTCAAGTGTGCCTGTGGTGTGCAGCGGTGAAATGGGTCCCCGCTGAAACACTTTCTTGCCGCGCACGTTCCGGACGTTGTTTGGACTATTCACCGGTATGGCGGTATATGAAAAATTCATATAATAACGAAAATAAATACCGGTTTTCGGTACAAACCGGTATACCGCCCAGCCCTAATTGAACTCATGTTCGATATTCGGTACAAGTATTGACTATTAAGAACAAAACTGTTTCAGGTGGTGCGCAGTACAGAGCAGCCAAGGAACCAGTGGACAGTGGGCATGTTCTACATGTTAATGCGGCTGTCTGTCTGTCTGTTAGCAAAGCCAACAGAATAAAAGGCAAAACATTTACAACACAAACCATTAAAATTTACTTTTCACTCTTTTGATTTCACTTTAAAAATGTACCTTTACTTTTTACTTTTGCCTTTGGAGCACTGGACTAAAAAGTAAGGCCTTTTGTGTTGCACTTTTTTTCCCCTTAAAAATTAACCAGTTAGTTACCGGTAATTGATGAGGCCCCATCAAAAGCAAAGTTAACCAAAACTGACAGTCCTTATTACACACTAAATTCAGCCAAATATCTAACTATGTTTGTGGGCATCTGTGTGACCTCCACACCCTTATTTTCCAACACATACATGAATACACCACCACCAGGCAATGGAAGTAAATAGTGAGGTGTGGAATCCTCCAATATGGACTTTATTCCTAGGCACATACTGGTCTAGTGTTTAATTCAGTCTTGATGCAGGTAGCAGACTAATGCATTTGTATGGGAAATACAGAATTTTCCCATGATTTATCACCTGCTTTAACATAAACAGATGTATGGTACAAAGTGATTTACTGGTGATTCATTGGTGCGCATAGAGAGAATGCTGTTGAGTTACCTTTACTGTCTGCTGCGGCTGATAAATAATTGCTCTGAGTAAATCCTATATTGACACAGGTGTGAAATTATGTCTATACCCTGCAGCCATATAATACTTTGTGTGTACTAGATATCTGGCACATGTGTTTGTGTGTTGGCAAACAGGATTAATAAATTGCATGTAACAGTATCAGGGAGGGATTGCTTCTCCAATGTGAGACTCCGTGGTTTATAGTTGTGCTTAGGTGCTACTTCATCAACCTATATTTAAAGCCTTTGAAATAAAGCAATAGGTCTTTAATAGACATTCTTGCTAATACTTTCTTGTTAGGCCAGGAAGCCTGTACATACGGGTGGACTCCAAGGGCTCATTTATACTCCCTTTATGTACAAAAATAGATAGCTGCATTTTAGAAGTTGTAACAGTCATAGCTCACATACCTCCATCCGTCCTTTTGGTTGGCATAGATGCATTAGATGGCACTAGAGGGCGGAGACAAAAGTTTCTGACAGTAACAAACATGTTGATGGTAAAGGAGTTCGTAATGATGTACCTTTTAAAGGAGGCAATGTTGTGGACGGCGGTGGCCTGTGAGGCCATTAAACATATTATGACATGTGGACAGAAAGTTCTTTTTACTATATTACCAATCATTATGTTTCACCATTTTTAAAGTGAGCTGGTCGTATCCTACAGTTATGTCTTGCTTGACCTTTGCTACACTACCCCCATGATTTCTGGTGGCACTACTCCGTTTCGCCTGTATCCATAAGCTCTCAGCAAACCTGCACAAATATGGATGACATGAATGCAGAGTATAAATAGAAGGCTCCATCCATGTCCGTATCTAGTGTCGAGAATAAATGAGCATGAGGGGACAGAGGTGAGTCACCTTTCTTGCTGTGCCTAGTTTTCCCCTAGCCTGAGCCATCTACATGAAACCGAGAAATGGGCAGGGAATTACGGGCAAGTTAGCATGTGGGGAATATACTACACATCAGTTTGTTGTTTTGAAGGCGTGATTACCAGGAGAGTTCATGCTCATCAGTTTGTCTCTCATCCATGTTCTGTTGAAGCAATTTAAACAGTGCAGCGTCTGATTGATGTACTCTTCATATGCCTCACAGAGTGGGGCTCTGATTGATGACGTGTGTTTCCTTGATGCTTCTCACAGAGATGGTGAGGATACTTGTGTGTGGATGCGGGATGGGGTGCTATGGCCTACTCAGCTTTGACAGCTGTGACTGCTGTACAGGAGATTAGTGTTGTTGCATTTCCTGTTAACTGTTGATAGAGATTGGTGAAGGGGACACACTTTCAGAAAAATTCCTTAGGTGTCACTTGTAATGGGTGAAATTAAGGCTGGCCCCAACTATTGGACTTTTCAGATATTTGTCATGTTAATATTTGAATTCCAAGTCAGTATTCAGAGATTCTGTGTGTGTTTTCAATTCAATTCAGTTCAATTCATTTTTATTTATAAAGCCCAAAATCACAAATCACAATTTGCCTCACAGGGCTTTACAGCATACGACATCCCTCTGTCCTTATGACCCTCACAGCGGATAAGGAAAAACTCCCCAAAAAAACCCCTTTGCGAAAGTAGCCTAAGCTTTCAGAAAGCTGGATACACCAGAGATGATCAAAACCAGGATAAGCCTGTGTGGACACACCTCCCTCTTTCATTCCTTCAACCGCCTTATTGAAAAGGCCAGTAATGCAAAATTTGTACATAGAATTTGTTGATATCCAAGTCCTCATCATGTTTAAAAGTAGGCATGTTTCTCCTCCTGACCATAAATGTGGGCTTTTCTTTTGGGTATGCATCTCTACCCCAGCCTTGCAAACTGTCAGATAGATGGTTTGTGTATAATGCACAGGGCTGACCACAAGCAGCCAAGATGCTGTGTGTCACAACTGTAGTAAAAACACCAGTTCAGACACATATTCAAGTGTGTTGTACACATGTCCAAATAATGCTCCTAAAACCCAAGTTATACTGGCATATCTCACGTCTTAATTGGAAAATACTTAATTTAAAAAAAAAAGGCCTTAAGCTGCTCATCATAATGTTCTGCATAAAACACTTCTGGCCATTACTCAACAATTCCTCGATTAGTTGACTGACAGAGAATCAGTTGGCAGCAATTTTGTGTTATAATCAGTCAAAAAATGCCAAATATTCACTGGTTTCAGCATTTCCAATGGGATGTCTGAATGTCTTTGATTTTTGGACTGTTGAACAAAACACACAATTGAAGAATTCACCTTGGGCCTTTAGACCACTTTTGGTGAGCCCAAGATCACTATTTCAAAGAAAAAAGAAAGAGAACTATCAACAATCAAATACTTGTAAGTTGCAGTCCAATGTATTTGAATATTTGCTCAGAAACATTAATATTTAGTACCTGTAAAACGATTGGGTGAGGCCCAGTCATATTTCAATAATGGGACTGACCAGAAATGAATCAAACAGAGGTGTTGGTGATGCAGATAAGGGTGATCATTTATAAGTATATAAAAGAAACCTAACTGTCCCACAGGATGACCTGATGCCATTTTTGTCCTCTATCACTGTTATCTTTTTATCCATATCTCCTACTCCTTGTCCTCTTTACACTTCCAATAGCTTGCCTTTGAACTAATGCGCTATAAGTGGCGCTATATCACAAAGCTGTACTCTCAGGCCTTCCTTTACAGGCAGCTGTGTCTCCATATGCTCCCAGCCGTTGCTTTGATGCCTCATTCCCAATTATTCTCCTTTCACCTGAACACATTTTCCCTTTTAATGCATTTTCCCTTACCTTAACACATTTATTTTCCCTGGGCAGGCTGAGGCATGGGCTGTTTGAGCTCCACATATTGATTGTTGTGGGGAATTTGATGCCTTCAGACTTGTTGTTCTCCTCTCCTCTACTCTCCTCTCTTCTCCACCCCGGGGGAGTTTTAAATGGAAACACATTACTATGAATCACACAGCAGGGAGCTCCATGATTGATAGCATTGCTTACCATTTACTAGTCACTGTCTGGAGATAAGCCCTGAATTTATGGAGTATTGGAAATCCTTGCCGCTGCTACATGCGTATTAGCGTGACGAACGGCTCCCCCCATGCTGCCACTGGAGTCACCCGGTTAACGGCGTAAGTGGAAAGGAAGGAGCCCGTTTTATTGTTTATTAAAAATAATATTTAGTGTTTTTTTTTTTTTTTCTCCGGGAGTGTTACTGTAAATGTAATGGGGATACGCTTGGCGAATGGGTGTGGGTGTGTGTGTGGGTGTGTGTGTGTGTGTGTTTATGGTGTGTGGTCACTTGCTTTTACCTCTCCCTCCAACTCATTCTAAGTGCATCGCAGTAAAGCATTTGCTGACAAGCCACTGTGACTTCACTCACCTTAAAAGTCACTGTTGCAAATCAGTTAAGGTAAATGGACTGAGGCCACACACTGACACCCTGTGTGTGGGGGTGTATTTGGTTAAAATCCAATGCGAGTTCATCATCGAAAAATGTGCCGATCTCCGTTTGCGTACCTCAAAAGCAAATAACAGATCACAGGTTATGTACTTCAGAAGCAGTTATTACACTTCAAGTTTTTTTTGTAACATTGCTCCAGCTAATGGAGGCAGGTTTCATATCTCATAACTGCATGCAAGTTTTTCTGCCTCAGAACCAAATTACAGACCTCTGCTTTTTGACCTCAGAAACTGCTTCAAGACCTTAGTGCTTCAGTTGTCCATTTACCACAGATCTGACATAACAGATATGCTTCTATTTCAGTCATCCCAACTGTCTACATTGGCAGCCCAACAACTTGCCCTACACTATATCCACATTACTGCTGCCTGATGTGAATATTTACACTTAAAGTCTCTTTTCTTCCATTTTGCGCACACTTCTACATTGATTGTAGGGCTGGACAATATGGCTTGAAAATAATAGCTCAATATTTTTGGCTATATTGTGTTGCACAATAATGATTGCAATATTTTGAAATCTCCTCCAAAGTACTGTGCACTACTAAAATATAAAATTATCAAATGATAAACTATAGAAAAGTTGAATAAAGTAGCTACTGTCACAATAAAGAAGAATAAAGTATTGGTATAATTAAATAAATCAAAACTGAACCACGGGCGGCACGGTGGTGTGGTGGTTAGCACTCTCGCCTCACAGCAAGAGGGTTGCCGGTTCGATCCCGGGCGTGGGAGCCCTTCTGTGCGGAGTTTGCATGTTCTCCCCGTGTCAGCGTGGGTTCTCTCCAGGCACTCCGGCTTCCTCCCACAGTCCAAAGACATGCAGATTGGGGACTAGGTTAATTGATAACTCTAAATTGTCCGTAGGTGTGAATGTGAGCATGAATGGTTGTCTGTCTCTATGTGTCAGCCCTGCGATAGCCTGGCGACCTGTCCAGGGTGTACCCTGCCTCTCACCCGATGTCAGCTGGGATAGGCTCCAATCCCTCCGTGACCCTCAAGAGGATGAAGCGGTTAAAAGATGAATGAATGAATGAAAACTGAACCACTGGTGGGCGGCATGGTGGTGTGGTGGTTAGCACTGTCGCCTCACAGCAAGAGGGTTCCCGGTTTGATCCCGGGTGTGGGAGCCCTTCTGTGCGGAGTTTGCATGTTCTCCCCGTGTCAGCGTGGGTTTTCTCCGGGCACTCCGGCTTCCTCCCACAGTCCAAAGACATGCAGATTGGGGACTAGGTTAATTGATAACTCTAAATTGTCCGTAGGTGTGAATGTGAGCATGAATGGTTGTCTGTCTCTATGTGTCAGCCCTGCGATAGCCTGGCGACCTGTCCAGGGTGTACCCTGCCTCTCGCCCGATGTCAGCTGGGATAGGCTCCAGCCCCCCCGTGACCCTCAAGAGGATGAAGCGGTTAGAAGATGAATGAATGAACCACTGGTGCTTTTATTTTGATGCACCCAGCTGGTCCTGGTTAGGAAGTTTTAATGTTTTTGCTGTGAACTTGATGCTTCCGGTCAACAGCAATTAGCACAAAGTCAAACCGTTACAGCAGCACTGTTAAATGTAAGGATTTATTAACTGTGAGCTGGAAAAACTCTTAACAGCTCTCCAGTTCATATATTTATACTATTTGTAAGTCGTAATGCCACTCCATGGTCGCAAAATGGGACTAAGTGGTTGCGGTCTTGAGTCTTACACATATAAAGGCATGCTTCCTCTGTTTAAGCTATCGGTCATCTGATTAAGTTAAACTGCTATCGTGGAGCTGTTGAACATGGTGATCTATTCACTGTAAGCTGGAAACAAACTAACAGTGGTGCTCCATGGTCCCAAAATTAGAGTAACTGATCACGGTCTGGAGCCCTGCAGGTAAGAAACATGCTTTGCTTGCAGCTTATACACCATCTCGGGGGAAAGTCATCTGGACAGGTGGAGGAGTGTGTTGTTATGTTGAGAGTCTTTCTTAATGTGTGTGTGTCTGTGAGAGGAAGAGAGCCACAGAGGAGCATGAGAGAACCGAAACGCCAAAGTCTCATAGCGATGACTCAAACAAATGCCCTGATTATTCATACTCGATGTCTGCAATACTCATTTTATACATGGCATGTGGAACAAGCCGCAATACAATTCGAGTACATGCGATAAATCACCCACCCCTAATAGATGTGTGTTGGGTTGTGAGCACTTCCAAAACACTGGTGACCTACACTCAGCACTGTGCCTGAATGCATCCTGTGTAGAAACAACTGAAGCACTGAAGCTGCCGCTACTGCTCTGCTCACAAGCTGCTTTCACTATGTGGGCTGTGTGGACACAGTTCTTTAGAAGCTGTTTACAGACCTCAGCTTTTACACTTTTTGAAGTTTACAGAGCAGGTTTTATTTGCAAGGAGTTTATAGACCTCAGTTTTTATATCACAGAAGCAGCTTCCAAACCTTAGATTTTATACCTCAGATGGGCCCAGTTTTTGAACCTTGCAACTGCTTGCAGCCTCCAGCTTTCCTGCTGAAGAGCCAAATACAGACCTTTTTTTTGACTTCAGATGCAGTTCACATTTGGCAGTTTTTGTTCTTCTTAAGGTGCTTAAAGACCAAAGTTGTTACCCTTTATACAACAGTTAGTTCCGGCCCTGCAATCTGATTGGTCGAGAGACAGTAAAACCGTGACGATATTGGAGTACAACATCACAGTTACTTCACTGTGTATGTATCACTCTGTCTCACAGCTGATTGCAATCAACAATCAAATCAAAACTGACTGTTAGTGTCAGTTAGGTCAGCAGTTGCGTTGTAGGCTAATTAATTCATCCACTGTCGAACAGCCAAAAATATGGATTTATTTCCAAAAATAAGTTTTGAATTGAACTATGAATGGTCATCAGAGGAAGATGAGGGAGAGGAGAAGCTGAATCCATCTGAGCACACATCCAGGTTTGTCAGTGTTTCATCAGCGGAGCTCAATGACTTGGAGAAAAGCAACATACTGTCAGATCAGAAAGCAGAGTCGGCTGTGCCTGTGAAGCGACAGTCCACCATGCAGTCACCAGAGACTTATTTCACCGGCTGCACAATTAATGGAAACGTGCTGATAAATGTGTATAAAGAGTAAGTGCCTGGCGCACCATGTCTGCGTTACATAGCAACGGTGACAGCGGAGTCCTGAGGGAACTATTTTTGTTGGCGGAAGACAAATAAAATGCTTTAATTATCTATTTTGTCCTCATTTTTCAACATTTCTTAATCAGCCTTGCATTTAATGTCATACTCTGAACCAAACTACCTGACCACAGTTATTTACCAAACCAGGGGGGGCAGTGTAGGGCTAGGCGGTATACCGGTTCGTACTGAAAACCGCAATTTGTTTTCGTTATGATATGAATTTTTCATGTACCGCAATACCGGTGAATAGCCCAAACAACGTGCGGAACGTGCGTGGCGGGAAAGTGTTTCAGCGGGGACCCACTTCACCGCTGCACACCACAGGCATGCTAGAGCCGGCTACAGTGAGAGCATAGAGAAACGTTTAGAGAATGGCTGCCGGAGAGAGTCCTGAAAGTGAAGCAATTGTACACGTTGCTGAAGAAGAACATGATAACCCAGAAGAACTCATACCAAAAAGAGCAGTGTTTCCCCTCTATGCAACTAGCAGCGGCACACCACAGCTGCTGAAATATGACCGCAGCTGCTGATTTTTTTTTCTTTTTTTGTCTTAGCACTTTAGAAACTACCGTTACATTATCTGGCGCTATGGACGCTTCATATCCAGGCCTATGGAACAGGTCTATACCTTGTCCTTTTATTAAACAATCTATTCCTTATGTTATTTATCTTATTTACACCAGGGCATGTCATTTCTGTCTCTACATGGTCGCACGTTTACAATTCTCCTCTGCTCTCTCTATCACGCACGGTGGAGTTTCGCCCCGTTGTGCTCACACAGACACATGCGCTCGCGTGCGCGCGCACACACACACACACACAGAGGTGAGCACACTAGAGTGCAGCTTGGACTGCATTTTCCTGACCGAAGCCGACCCAAGTCCAAGACAGTTATAACGGAGCACGGCACTAATGGAGTGGAGCCTGTGTTGCGTTCAGGCGTTGTCATGTAAATAACAAATTACAGCATTTGAATTGGCCATAGCACAACACAGCAGTATGTCAAATCGGCCGAACCCGAGCAAAATACTGTCAAATACCGTGAAACCAATATGATTTTTTTTAAAAACGTGATATGAAAATTTTGTCATACTGCCAAGCCCTAGGTCAATGTACACCTTCTGCAACCCAACCCTCCGGGGGGTCTGAGAGGCATTGCCCCAACAAGAACTTTTTAAAAATTTAACAACTAAACAAACTATTTTATAGCATTTTGAAACAAAAATCTTAGAACAGGGGTTCACAAAGTTTTAATGACTAACACCACACCACAAAAGTTCCAGTTCTCACTCGAAAACATGCATGATTTTCACAAACATTGCCAAAGTTATACCATTTATCATAGCCAGAAACTGTAAAAACAGAAATTATCTTTGGATTTTCGAATTCACAATAGTCTTTGGACACATCATGTACTACAAATGCTTCTGTCAGAAAAAAAGAAAACTCTTAACAAAACCAAGCTTAAATTAGTCATATTTTATGAAAATCAATTTATTCTACTTCTCAATTGAAATATGGCCAAGATAAACTGTTTGCTCAAACTACTCAGCATACACAACTGGAGTGAAAAACCAAGGCTTTTTTTAACTTTCATTTTAAACTTTAAACTTTCAAACATGAAGGGTATGTTTTAAAACTCTAATAACTAATTTATGGTGCATTTTTATGCATTTTCCCCCAGTCACCCAGGGAGACTCAAGGGAAAAAAAAAAAAAAAGTCACACCTCAGCCAGCCCTCTCCTCCGATAAATGACAGTCCCTAACCTGTATGGCATGATGGCATGGTAGAATTGGTAGAATTAGCAAGCTAGCTAGCTAACTAGCCAGCTGCTATATGAGTAAAGTTTAAAAGTTTTAACATGCTTCATCTACACAATATTGTCACAGTGAAGAAAAGCATATTGCTATGGTCAGATGAAAGACCATTTTGTTCAGCTCATTTTTTGTAACCATTGTACCGTTAACATAAAAGCTTGGTGGAAGTAGCTAGCTAGCTAGATGACTAGCTGAAATGGCAGTGGACGTAGCCTATGAAAGAGAGGATCACCTCATTAATTTGTTTGAGGAACAGCCATGTCTGTATGACATTTTGAGCAAAACTGAATACTGAGGAGGGGGTCCCCCCCTGCCTTCTACCAAGCTACCAACTTGCAGACCTAATGATTTAAACATAAGAAGGTGGCAATACAGACTTCAGCGTTAATGTCTTAGGCAGAGCTTGCAGACCTCAAGGTGTATCAGAAGTATTTTATAGTCATCTGCTTGTGTTCCTTCAGAACCACATTTACAGTACGACATTTGTTTCTGTACTTCAGAAACAGCTTAGAGACCTAGTTTTGTAAATGGCAGACACAGCTCAGAGGCTGTGGATTTTTTAAAAGATATTTATGAAGTATAACTTAATGAGCTTTTATACCTAAAAATCAGGGACAGTTCACAGGCTTTGGCTTTATACCTCAGACCTATGACCAGCATGTAGACCTTCACTTGTTTTTATGTCTGAGCTTTTTAAAGAGAACTTCAGTTTTTATACTTAAGAAGCAGAGAGACGTCTGTTTATTGACCTCACTGTACCTCAAAAGCAACTTGTACTTGTCAGTTTTTGTAGCTGACAGACCTGTTTTCACCTCAGATGTTTTTGTACTATATACATTTTAGACATCACAGCTTTTATCATTCAACAGCAACTCTGAGATTTGCTTTTTATTGATCAGTAGGAGTTCACAGACCACAGCTTTTCTACCTCTCAGCCATCTTCAGGACTTCAGTTAGGGCAGAAAAAGCATAGCAGCAACATCCTAAGAATTAAAACAATATTGGACAATTCCATAACTCTTAATTAACATCTACTCATGTACAGAAAGTAATGTGTCCTTAATGTGGCAAGGTGGAGAGTAAGAGTGTGGAGGTCAGGGTGTCTACAGGCATGTAGAGAGAAAAACGACGGCATCAGCTTAAGAAAATCCCTCAAAACTGCATATGTTTATATTCAAGTGACAAAGCCTTCCAGTGGCTGCAAGAAATATGACTCTTGTCCGTCAGGAGCAAAGGAGGAAGTAGTGTAAGAACGATAGAGATTTTTTAAGCTCGCGTGAGGGGAAGTTGCGGTGAATGGATAGATCAACTTAACTCTGACTGAAATACTGGAGAAAGCTATTTGTTTCCCCTTTGCAACTTAAAGTCATGGCTTTTTTCCCCCCATGACCATAAGCAAATTGTTACAATTGTAACCATGATGAGGAACACCCCCCCAGTTTAACCCAAACCATGATCTTACTCTTTACCAATTTGCTTTTGTGGATGACACTTAATCCTTTTATTTTAGCTTAATGAAACATTTGCTTTTCCATCAGAGATTTCCAACAGCTTTGGAGGAAACAAATTCATTTTGTCATCCTGTAGATAGTGGCACCTGATCAGAAAACACTTATGCGCGTCTTTCTAGAGGGCATGGATTAGAGCTACCGTCTGACAGTTGAAGATTTGAATCATAAGTTGGAGACCCGTCAGTAGACTGAGTCAAACTGATGTCAATACAGTTTTTCCAAATTAATTCCAAAAATTTCTTCTGACATGAATATAATTTATAAATATTCTAGGTGACACAAAACACACACACAGTGACAGCAGATAATATACCTGAATTCATTTGACTGTTCTTGTGAAAATATCTATTATTTTTTGACGCTACAGTCATGTGACATGTCGTCATCCATTAGGCTACATCTCTCCCGCAGTGATTCTGCTAGTCATAATGTGATAGTAAGCTAGTCGTGACATAAATGTAAAAATATAAGGAGGTTTTTAAAACATCCTGCTCCAAAGGACACAGACAAACAGCAATCAGAATCTAACACTGTAACAACGAACATCCACAATGATGGGCCAACAGAGACAGCAGCAAGCTTGCAACCAACTTCGAGCAGCTCTGGAGTAGCTCCAGCGAACGTCCACTCTACTGAAGAGCTAGTAGGTAACAGATGATCTAGCGCTGGATCTGCTACTTCAGAGAGAAGTTTTTCAGCTATGTGGAGAATTTGGAACTGGTTGCGATCAACTATGGGGGCAACAAGATTTTCGTCCCTTTACATTGAGAGCGACATCGCAGCACAGCTGTCACCTGAGACGATAGCGGATGCATACCCAGGGCGCAAACAAAGACGTGTACTTCTCCACTAGGACGTTTTGCAATGCAAGTTAAAATCTGCTTTGCAATTTAATGTCTGTGGTGTTTATTTAGCATTTATGAGTCATAATGCACTGGTGTATGTAAAATTGTTATTCTTCACCCAGTGTGGTGGGGTCAGATCTCGAAACTGTCTGGGCCTATAGTCTGATTTTTTTGTGCCCCCCTGGCACGAATCTCAAACTCCGCCTATGGTGTGGTAGAGCTCAAGCAGGGATAAACAGCATGTTTGTCAATTAAACGACTTTTTATCTGTAGCATTTCTGACCTCTATACATGAAACCAGAATTAATTTCCAATCCAACCAAACAATTAGCATTCGCCTTTTACCTAAAAGTAACCCCTACCTTTCGCTAGCAGACTTCAGGTTTTTCCTGAGGTGTTTTTTTTTTTTTTTTTTTAACTTTGGTTAATTTAAGCTATAAGAACCTGACACAGAAAATTCTCAAACCTCAAATTTTAAAGACCTTCACAGTGTTTCCCACAGGACAGGAATTTATTTGTGGTGGTGTGGGGGGGTATTAAAAATATTTTTCAATACTCAGAAGAAGGAGTGAACATCCAACGTCAGAGTTAATTACTAATGAGCAGAACCTTACAGCCGGGCTCCACCGGCTGCAAACGTAACGGCCGGGTTCCACCAGCTGCAAAAGTAAGCGTCCCGTCAGCGTAGCGTCGCGGCGTATTCATTTGGGCTCCACTGACTGCGTGGAAGTGACACATAGAGAAGCCAGCGGGGTTGTTTACCGTTTGCTGAGCCATGAAATGTTAAAGCATTTTCCACCTAAGTTATTACATATATTTGAGTTATCTACAAGTTTACTGTAGTGATTGTCATCTTCTCGCTTTCAAATGTCCGCCACGGACATTTACACAATGTCATGGATAAACATGGGTAAATGCATGGAAAAAAAATCATCATATATCACCTCTGATAATGGTTTATTCATTTAAAAACACATTGTGCTCGTTTAGTACACTATTTCATGTAGTTTTTATCTGCTGCAGGGTCGCGTAGGGGAGCATAGCGCAACAAAAATAGAAGAGCCGCGTAAAATAGAGAGTTGTTGCGCCGCTCCCGTTGCCGGTGCAGCCACTGTAATTGATTAACGGGGGCGAGCTGCTGCGGGACTCACGCTGCAGTTAACACTACTAACAGCGTGAGTTAATGTCTCTGCACATGTTGAGCTTCCAGCTATGTTAATACAGACACAGGCTAATATAACATGATGAGTTAGAGTTATTCGAACCACTTTTGGACTTCTTTGCCCACATATTTGTACCGAGAGGTGTTTGGATCCGTTCTGCTACTACGTCTGCTTCTTGTTCTTCTTCTTCTGGTGGACCAGGTGTGTTAAGTGCGTCTTTACGATGCATACCGCCACCTATTGCACCGGAATTGTAATGACAAGCTACATTCACAGACAGTGAGTCCCATTATAATGTGTTTATGAGCGAGGTCGAACAGGTAGCGCCAAAAGCAGAAAAATCTATATGTGGCGGAGATAATTTATTTGTGGTGCACCGCCACAGATAAATGAATGTATGGGAAACACTGCCTTCATTCTTATATCTGATGCAACTGAAGAGACTTTTTTTTTAAAGGGATACCTTACCAATTTTCAACCAGCTTTGCATCTTAACAGTGTGGGTAGTCTATTTAAATGAACTGTGCCTAGATCTCTCTCCCCTCTGCCAAATGATGTATTTTGCGTCACCCAAATGAGTTTTGCTGGCTCTCCCAGGCTGTTGCTAGAACTGCAGGCTCTACTTCTGCATTTTCATATTGCCCGCCATCAGGGGCGTAGCCATCATTTCAGAAGTGAGGGGCACAAATTGTTCAGAGGTCTATTGAGTGATTTATCATCCTCTCACATTCAGTTGCACCTCTCCTTAGTGGCTAAAGAGCCACATAAAACACAAAAACATTTTAGAGTATAAATAAGAGGAGTTCTGAAATAGCTGTGAAAATTAATCTTAGGGTCACTCTTATCCTATAGACATTTCCTTAGCCAGTTATAATTTCTCCATATCTGTGAAGGCTTGGGCTGATAATTGGTGCTGCTGTCAGGTCCCTGTCCTGATACCTGCCTGGTTTCTCCCTGTCCCTCTTCTATCTACTGCAATAATATAGATAATAAATGTGCAAAGCAAAATTTATAATAGGATTAAGAACAGTAGTGGTGACATAGCTGTGGAAATTGATCGCAAAGTCACTTTTATGCTATAGATATTTCTCTCAGCCAGTTATATTCTCTTCTCACCTGTGAAGCCCCTGCATGATCATCCTTGCTGGCCTCTGGTCCAATGTCTCCTCCCTGACCCCGCTCTTTATATTGTGGCAATAAAGATTAAAAAAATATGTGGGAAGCAAAATTCATAAATAGAATTTGTAATAGTAGTAGTGAAATTGCTGTGGAAATTGACCGCAAAGTCACTTTTATGCTATAGATATTTTCTCTCAGCCAGTTATAATCTCTCCTCACCTGTGAAGACCCTGCATGATCATCCTTGCTGGCCTCTGGTCCACTGTCTCCTCCCTGACCCTGCTCTTTATATTGTGGCAATAAAGATTAAAAAAATATGTGCAAAGCAATAGTGAGCACAAGTTCTGCACAGAAATTGAGGAGGAGTGGGTTTATTCCTAACATGAAACTAGCTAGCAAGTGATTTAACATAGGTAACAATAACATTAGTATTCTTGTTAACTAGCTTAACTTGATATATTGGCATCTATTAATTAGTCATCGTTTAGCTAACATTATTTACATGCAACAGCATTACTCAACTTGCAACGCAACTTGTTTGTTTGGAAGAAACTGTGCAAGGTTTTTTGCTTCCTGCTGGCTGGTTTGCTGAACATCTGTTCCATTTTGGATGACGAGACTTGACGAAAATGTCCATAGTGGATAGGGCTGTACGGTATATGCCGTAGATGGTAGAAATTATATAAATTTGGCCCACGGTAGAGATTTGTGCTCTACCGTCCTATCGTCGATGACGTCATCGCACCTGCCTCAGTGTGAAAATGGTTGCGAGCACAGAGACAGCGAAGCAAGAGGAGCTGGTTCACGTCCGTGATTTAGCGTAGCACGTGCAACATGTGTTGCTGGAAAACTTGTGAGTGAGTGAGTTAATGTCTTATGAACAGCCCCGGACTTCTCAGACTCTTTTAGCGACTTACCGCTCAGAGGGAACTCATTCAGTGTCTCCTCTGGCAGCAGCACAGTGTCTCTCCCTCTCCTCTCTTGCCGTGCGCACACGGAAGTTGGTTTTCGGCAAGAGAGTTTGTCATAAACCTTTGGTAATGTAAACCTATGTGACGCTAGGGGCTCCACAAAAAACTCCATATGTGAATGTGTGATAGTTGTGGTATCATAGCAGCCTATGACAGGTTACAGCGTGATGATTAGAGGAGAAATGGCAGAGCATAAAGGTCCAGGTGGAAAAAACACAACTCAGTCATTTAGGATTTTGCTAAAAGAAGGAAATTACCTTTTGATATAGATCCCAGGAGACATTTTGCACCATAGAGTACTGGGTTTTAATTTTGAGTTTTGAGATCTGCATTCTGCACAATAAATGCTCTAAAAAATACATTATATCTTTGCTTTTGTTGTTGTTGTTTTTTTTTTATCAATTTAACTTTGCTAAGGGACTACAAAACCCATTCAGAAACACTTATATTATAACTTCTACACTTAAATTTATACCGCGATATATACCGTTACCGTGAAGGGATTCGATTTATACCGTGATATGAATTTTAGGTCATACCACCCAGCCCTAATAGTGGACTATCGGACAGTGAAAGCTGCTAAGCTGCCAACAGCCATGCTTACAATTACCTTTAAATGCCGCATGAGCAACAGGCTGGCTAACTCCAGTAAATAGACAGCATCAGGATGTATTGTGTGTATTACACACTTTCATTTCCGTTTCTAAACCATTCCACACATTTACTCCATACACTGAAACACATATTTGTTATACCTTTGTTCTGGTCTTTGTTTGTGTGAACGTACAGTCTGCTGTCAGTTCATACTGACATTCTCTCATTTAAAACAACCTCTGGGTACAGTCTGCTAACATGCTATTGTATGCTTTGTAGATCAGTGATGCTATTTTAAAACCTACAAGTTATCTAAATACAAGTGCCTGTGAATTTATGAATAATTTTGGATTTGTGAAGTTTTCCCCCAAACTTGCACACAGTAAGTAATGCATGGAAGTATGGAAGAACAAAACCAAAATTCTGTTACTAAGTTGCTTATATCTCACTTAAGATGTTTTTAGAAACATGTTTAAGCTTATTGTTTAACTGTAATATGAGATTGTTTATTACCAGCTGGCTGCCATTTTGTCTAACAAATGAGTTTGCAACATGTCACATACCAGCAGGAGTGGTGCAGTGCATTCTGGCAGTGGCAATGGTATGTTTTCTACCTCTTTAGCAAAAGCAAATGTCACAATTCTTTTTTTCTGTTTTCTCTGGTCTTGTAGCACCAATTTCAAGTATTTGTGTCTTTCTACTGCATTGACAGCTTTGTTTTATTGTAGACTGAAGCTGATTACAGTCCTCTGTTATTATGATCCAGAACCAAACTAATTGAGCACAATTTTACCACCCACAACCATATTGCAGACTCTGGTTTTTGTAGAAGCATTATGTTTCGCTGAAATGATTCAAAAACAGCTTGCAGACCTCAGGTACTGTGTCTCAGAGGTAGGTTACAGTTTTGGTTTTTTTTGTCATATCAGACCTTGGTTTAATGACCTCAGCAGCTTGCAGAGCAAGGCTCACTGTGCCTCAATTTTGGTAAATTGCTGGCAGATTTATGCATGGCCCTGGAGAGAGTCCAACCTTACTGCATTTCAGAGCCGTTTGTTACCAAGCTTGGTTTACCTTGCTCCACTGCATCTGATGTAATGGTGTGTTGTTCAGATTGACAGTCATGTTGGGCAGGTAGCCAGGAGGATGAGTGATCAAAGTCTTGCTGCGGCTGCACTGTGGGCCAACTGAGCCGTTTCATCATATTAATATCCTGCTGCACTGTGACCGAACATTTGATCTGCACGCGCTGATATTCAACAAGTCGTTTTACATCTATATTGTGCCAGCACAGTACACACATGAGCTATTTCTGTGGTACAGGCCCCATTATGGAACATGACTTAATTCTCCTTGACACAAAGCTAATTCAGGGAGTGATTGTTTCACAGGTTCGTCCTCTCTCCCCACGCAGTGTAAGGGTGACAGGGTGGTGGTGGAGATGATGATGGTGGTGGGGTATTAGGAGTGGAAAGCCCATGGCTGAGGGGGAAATAGCTGTCAGCCCATGTGGAGGAAGGAAGAGGACACAGTATAGCCCATCACTTGTGCTCCCTGAGAGACTTATTACAGAGGCAGGCCAGGGTGAGAGCTGGTAATTAATTTGGAGAGAGCTGATATTGGTTTTGATGCACCAGAGACGAACAACACTGTCTGTCTGGTGCATGTGCCTGAACGCGTGTGTGTGTGTGTGTGTGTGTGTGTGTGTGTGTGTGTGTGTGTGTGTGTGTGTGTGTGTGCAAGGAAAGGTTGAAGAGGAAGAGCAGGGAGAGAGAGATGAGACAAGGAGCTGAAGGAAAAGGAAGGGGGAATGACAGGAGCGCCTTAGCTCTAGCTTGCAGCTAACGTCAAAGCTCTTTTACAAAGATAGCCCATGGCGATGCATATTTATGCCTCTCTCTTGTCCCCGGCCTCCCTGCTCCTCTGCAACTCATATACTCATCTCTCATCTCTTACTCCCCTCTCTTTCTCTTTCACACCTATCCATCTCTGCAGCCGTCTCCCTCCCTCCCTCTCCCCTCTGTGGTTCATCTCTTCCTCTGTCATGAGTGTGTGTCATTCAAGTCAGCTTTTTTTTTTTTTTTTTAATAATAATGACACTCTTCTCTGCGTGGCAAATTATTAATGTTGCAGGATGGAAATAGGCCTGTTTTCCATCAGTTCATCCATTTAGAAAGCTCCTGGACTGCATCGCGGCGGCACAATTACAGCGCTCAGCAATTGCAGAGATTGACAGAATGTGTGCTCTTACCCATGCAAATCCACTGTTGGGTCACAGCTGAGGACAAATTCAAGATTGTTTTGTTATGACTGAAGAAGAATAAGAAAATAAATTGGAAAAGACAAGATACAAATGGATTTATAGTATTAGCTGGTGTTACTGAAGCCTTTTTATGATGTTCCTGACATAGGTAGCAAATCTTTAATGATTTTCTAATTAGGCTTCAGCTTTTTTAGAGTTTCTGTAGTGTAATGCTTTAGCTTTTTTAGAGTTTCTGGGGTGTCATGCTTGACCTTTCTAAAAGGCTAATGATATATTTAGATTACAATTGCTTATATTTTTTGCCAGTGTTAAGTAGATAATACATTTCATTATTAGTAGCAGGAAATTATTGGCCTGACCATTGTACAAATCAATATCCTGGATCTCATCCACATCATTCATGTCATTCTGTTACCACTGCAGTCAAGTTAGTTATGTTCACACTCTATGGGTTCAGTCTACAGTAAGAGAAGATTAGAGTCTAATTCCAAATCACCTGCACTGAATATCAAATAGACGTGTACTGTGTCTGTATTTCATGTTAGAAGGTTAAGAGAACACAGATGGATTTCATCATACAGTAATTTGAGTTTAGATCTTTAATGGAAAAAAAGTGATTTTTGCCTCGAACAACACTGTGTTGGACAGAGGGCCCTTTTAGACATGCACTTTGTTACCTAAATATGATGCAGTTTTACATGCCTGGGTGCCGTTTAAAGAAGTTCATTTTCCATAAAAGTCACAATGAAAACACTACCAGATCCGACCATAAACCGTACATAGAGATGGACTACATGTCTCCACTTCCTGTCACTGTGCAAAAATGAGGCCAATATATCCAGAATACGACCGCTGTCATCATTTGGAGCCAGAGTCTGCACAGTTGCGATCTCCACCTGTATCGAGTTGCTGCCCATTTTACACCCATCTGACAAATCAGGAGCAACACCATTTATAGTGAGCATGCCAGTTGACACACACAGCTGTCAGTCACAATGTCAACATCAAATCACTAGGCATAACTAAAGTTATCAGAAAAACACTTGAACAAACATGATCTAAAACGACAGACATTATATTTGGGAAAAATAATTTGACATGCTTTTTAGTTTGGTCCATGTCCCATCCGCTAACATGGAGGGGGTGGAGTTTATGACATATACTGCAGCCAGCCACTAGGGGGTAGGATATTTTGGCTTCATTTTTGGGGAGTTGCCATGTCATCCTTCTTTATATAAAGATGTAATGACATTTCCATAACACTTAAATCACAACATGAGTTTGAATTGAATGTCATCACTTTCAAGGGACAGTTCACCCAAAAATCAAAAATACATATGTTGCCTCTTATCTGTAGTGTGATGTATCACTCTTAACAGTTTTGGACTGATTTCCTGAGGAGGTATCTGCTGTAGAGATGTGTCCTTCTCTCTAATATAATGGAACTAGATGGCACTTTGCTTCTGGTGCTCAAAGGACCAAAAAACTCAACAGCAATGTCTCTGTTTCCAAAAGTCATGACTCAGTTACTCAAGATAATCCATAGACCTTGCTGTGAGCAGTTTCATGAAGAAACTATTTTCATTCTACCAAACTACACCCACCAATTGTACACTGCACAAAAGGAAGTGTACATAACCAGCACATTTTCATTCCAATCCATCAAATATGGCCGCCTTGTCAGTGGACCTTTACATCAAAATATGTCACGCGCGGTATCCTCCTGCATCAGTTTTGTATGTTCATGTATCAATTTACGCTTGTTACATGCATTGTGTCTTTTCAAAATACACTTCTGTTTTACAGGAAATGTACAGTTTCTGCACGTAACATATACACAGTCTTCTTTAAATAAACTTACAACATACGTAAAACACCTTGTTCTTAAGGATTACTTCCTGAGGTTTAGGCAACAAAAGCATGTGGTGAGGTTTAGAAAAAAACCATCATGGTTTGGCCTAAAATAAGAACGCTGTTTTACTAACATCATGTAATGTCCCATGATGTATGTCATGTGACAGATGCCAGTGGCGTAGCATGCTACACATACAAGCATACTAGACTGTTATTGAAATAACTTCATTGACTTTACCCATCTACCCTTTTAACAGTAATTATCTTTGTCAGCTCCCTTTAAATTATACAGTAAGTAAGTACATTATAAAGTAAGTAACAGAAACTACGTAAATAACTATGTACATATATATATATACATACATTGTATACATTGTTCAACAAGTGAAAACGGGCTGGCATTGCTGCTATCTCTCTTAGCATTACTGAGCTTGCTAATGTTACAGCCAAGATGGACGTCATTGATGTTTACATCTTGCACTGGCACCAGCATGAACCTCTCGTCCATGAGTAGATGCACGCTTCCTTTTGCACGGTGATACGGTTAGCAGGTGTAGTTCACTAAAAAGAAAATAGTTCTTACATGAAACTGCTCACAAGGTCTGTGGATTATATTGAGTAACCAGGCCATGATTTCTGGAAAGAGACATTGCTGTTGAGCTTTTCAAATGTGTTTTCTGGCGCTTTGAGCACCACAAGCTGAGTTCCAACTCGCTCCATTATAATGGAGAGAAGACAGAAATCTCTATGGCAGATACTGTATCTCCAACACTCAGCTCACTCAGCTCACTAGATTGTTTTGCTCACTGCAAAAAAATCTAGATTGATAAACAGCACTACAGCTAAGAGGAAAATATGTATTTTGTGAACTGGGTGAACTTTCCCTTTTACCCCAAAATATCCAGTGGATGTAGCTGTCTGGTTGCCATTCTGGCCAGTATGTGAAACTACATCAGGCACAAGTAGAACATCTCCCTAACAGCTTTGTTCTCCTCCTTGTCATCTTTACACACTGGGTCTATTTTCTTTGGAGCAACTTGTGTTCAAAATTCACATGTGAATGTATGACGGCCTGTATGTATTGACAGCTGACAAGAATTTATTATTTCATGATTCATTTGTTTATGTGCACCAAAACTATCATCTTCACAGTTCCTAACTCACGCCACTCTCTCACCCACACAGATCAATGCTCTCTCACCCACACAGATCAATTAGTGGTTGAGCTGATCAGGGATCACATAAACGCTGCAGCAGGCTCAGTGCACCTTGCACTTGATTGTATATGTAGAAATTGCTGGAGCCGTGTCTTGTTGCATAATGAGACAGAGAATGACAGCTTATTTCAGTGTGACTTCAGCTGCTGTCATAGACTACAGATGAGACAGAGACTGTGGAGGATGTTCCCACAGAATGCTTACTGACGCATACAGTAGTTAGAGTTGGGAGAGGTAAACATTACTTATGCATCTTGGAGAGACAGATGCATTTACAACATTTCAACATCTGGCACTTTTTTTTTTAGATTGGTTATATATCAAATCCACCCAACACACCTTAAGTTTTTACATGACAGACCCCTGAGTGGGTCATAAAATAAATTTGTAAACTACACACAAAAACGGGCACAAGGAAATTACAACCAGTTTAATACCCCATGAAATAGGCTAGACACTTTGAAGTTGTTAGATTTTTTTAAAACCCATACCGACCCAGCCACTATGAGAACCAACCCGCCTTGCCAGACCGATAACATATGTACGGTAATTAATCAATGACCTGAACCCAAACTCGCAAACCTGAGCTGAAAGTTCCTGGTAGTAACTTACCTGCAGTTGGCTATGCTGGATGTCATTTCCAGTAAATATCACAGTATATAAACCAGGGATTTTCACTTTTAAAAAGTACAAATGACAGAAAGCAAGTATTTACTGTGATCCCAAGAGCACAGCTAATAATTTAATGGCTTGTTTACTAGGGCTGTACCCAAATATTTGGATATTCGAATATTCGTTTCTATGGGTAGGTATTCGTTATCAAAATTTGGTATTCGATATTTGTTTTTTTTTTTGTTTTTTTTTTAACATTTTTTTTGGTGCTAAATGTAGTCTTTTTGTTGTTGGTAAATGTAGGTTATCAATAAAAATCAAAACTTTTAAATTGCATTGTTAAAAATGTGAAAATACAGTAGGCCTATCGCCTACCAACTGAGCTCGTGCACACGGCACAATTGAACGCATCCGTCTGCGGCTGTGGATCAGTGCCAAGTTTTACCACTTTATCACTATTCCCTCTAACTTGTAGATGTTTTTTCACTATCTTTTGAATTTAATATGAATTATGGAACCGTTTTTGTCAACGTTTGTTTCCCCCGTTTTGTACAATAAATTATTATTTAAAGTTTCAACAAGTTTCTTTTGGAGTGCGTGACACAAGTGTTTTGAAAACGACCACGGACTGTCATCTGCTCAACACATCAGTACCTTCAGATGCCATGACAGTAATAGATTATAGATTAAAAGATTATAATAATAATGTCAAAATATGATTTACAGACCGATTTAACAGATGATCACTGCTGCCCGACCAGCAGGTCCATTTGTGGGTCCCACGGGTTACGGGTCGACCCGCGCATCACTACTCAGCTCAGTCTATAAGGCTGTACACAACAGTAAGGCTATAGACATTATATTCTATTCAGGCCGGCAGAACCAGCAGTGCATCGGCTCTACAGTGCACGGCACTGCTGATTAACCATTTTATTGCAGCACAGAGCAATTACTTGCAGAGGCTTCCTACAACTTGTTTCAGCGGTTCCGATTTAATCAGAAGACAAATTAAACAGGATGACTAGCCAATGTGAAAATCAAAAGAAAGCATAGAATAATGTACTGGAGGAGACTGTTGTGCCATCACATTTTTTTGTGGTTTGAGAGCAAAGATCCGGTCGCCGCTGTGCAAAACTGGAGAGAGCAGGCAGCACAGCCACAGCAGTGGTGACAGTGAGTAGTAGACTGACTAAATGTGAAAAAACTGACATACAATTGAAATTGCACTTTTTTTTTTAAGACATCACAGGCTGTTCATCTGTTTTGTAAAAGGAAGAACCTTTTTTTTCAGATTGTTAAAGACAGAAAAATTTGAAGGTTAGGTTATAATGTAATGCTTCAGATAAAATAGGAAGGTATGTGGCCCATGAATATGAGAGTCCTGACATACAGCCTCTGAGAGCATAGGAGCTGAAGAAACTCAAGCTAATACTCTGTCAGTTTTATCTGTGCTAAGGTGCTGTCAGACATCATATCATAGGCAGCAGAATTCTATTATAGTAGTCGTCAATTAATGTTTTTATCTCAGCAGTGAGATTAGAGAACACTGTTTTTTTCTTTCATATTTCAACAGCAATGTTCTCCAGTGTGCCAACACTTTCGCTGTGTACATGATACCAAATAACACACAAGCAGCACAATCTGTAATGGGCCTGTCATGTTTAAAGAAGCTGTATGTGACACCAATAGCATATCTATGATTCAGAGTCTGGGGCTGGATTGTTTGCATATGGTTCTCAACATGGAGGTGGCTGAGTTGACAGCTAGTAGCTAACGGTGCTAACTTAATAAACAGCGCTAACAACGGCAACAGTGCTGAGCATTTACCTGGAGATAAACCAGGGACTGACATGCACACACTACAGCAACAAATGGAGAAGCTTGGATTACAACAGTCAAAGAAGCAGGTTAACTCCATTCTCTGCTTAGGACAAAATTACTCAACAATAGCTTTACATAGCAAATCATTGTATGCTGCTATGTCTGTAAATGGACTATAGTTAAAGATATCATCATTCATCCATCCATTCATAATCTCACTTCCTTACGGGGTGAAATGGGAGTGGAGTTGTAGTCAGCATGCATCGGGGGAACAAAACAGACAGACACCCAGAACAGGTCAACAACCCATCACATGGATAACCTCTGTTTCTTTAATGCCTTGAATCGAATAACAGAGGCTTTCCTGTCAGATTTGATTGACCTGATTTCAGTTAATTTGATGTGGAGCGTTCCAGGGGGGTACTTCCTCAAACTGTACTTTGCACAATTAAAATTCAGTCACAAACCTATCCTCTATCTCTGCCTCATTCTCCCAACATTTCATTCTTTTCTTTTATAAATTGTGCATCTAAGACAGGGCCCATGGTAGCGGTGAAACTAGGTCCTGGGCTTCAAATAGCAGCCCATTGTATCCCAGGGGCCCACAGCCGAGAAAAGGCCAAGAGAAACAGAAAGACACACACACAGATGGCAAGAGAGTGAGAGATAGAGGGCGAATTGTTTGATGAAAATTAATATTTGTCATTTGGTGCGGCTGACAATACCCTGTGGACACATACAGTACAACGGGCATTGTTTGAATCCATTTTCTTTTGAAGATATCACAGTGTACCTGTGTCTCCAGCACAGTCAGGAGGTGTGTGTGTGTGTGTGTGTGTGTGTGTGTGTGTGTGTGTGTGTGTGTGTGCAGTCCCTGTACGTTTTCTTTGATGTGCTCTGGGACTGCTGGCTATTTCCCACTTTGTTTGAATCCTTTACCAGGACCTTAATGTTCAGCAAGCTGTGTGTTGTCATGTGTGGCAGCTTTTGTGAGAGTGTGTGATTTAATGACCTTGACAAAGCAAATGCAGAAGAAACTGCCTCATTCCCTTCTCATTGTCCTTTCTTTCACTGCCCTAGGACTTGACGTCCCTTTGTCCTTTCTCGTTCTGCCACAAAACTAAAACAATCTTATTTTGCCGCAAGATCTTTGCAACAAATTCAGGAATTCTATTTGTGAATTTGAAAGTGTATCCAATAGCTGTGAAGGTTGCAAGTACTGTTGATGTCAGCATGTGATTTAAGGGTCATTCTGACAAACACAACAAAAGTACAGCAAAACAGTACAAAATACTTAATGGTAAATCATGAGCTTTTAGAGGAAAAAAGCTCAAAATACTGTGTGATACATACAAACAGATAATACTATGTGAAAGTAAAGATATGTTAAAGTTGTCCTTTTGGGTTTTGTGTTTTTCAAGTTGTAACGTTTCCATAATTCTGTCAGATAACCATCCAGTGCTTAAACCAACCCATGTGCCCAGAAATTATGTTTATAACTAAATTGTTTTCAGAATTACATTGTGGTGAATTACTTTCAGAGACAACATTTCTTTGAGTTAAATAAAGACTACCTTTATGTATTGAGGTGTATTCACAGGGAGGTGGTTGGGGTCGATGTTGGGGATACACAAATTGCAGGACTGTGACACCAGAACCACAGATTCATGTCCAGACTCCTGTCTGTGGTTGGGTTTAGGTAACAAAAACACTTTGGTTAAGGTTAGGAAAAGATTGTTATATCAGTGAAATGCTAATAAAAAAGGTAATAGTGAAACAAAAAACTATGCTGTGGTAACTATGAGGGGATAGTGTTTTGCCAGATTGGCTATTTGGCGGCAAAAAAATGGAAGATGTCAGTGAATATTTTGCTGATATGTTTAGTATCAACCTATTTGCAGCTGGCCATGTACATTAATTGGCAGCAGTTCCTCATTATGTGAGTAGAAATTTTAAGCCACTCGGCTTCATATTTGCTTAATTTAACCCTTGAACTGGTCCGCCAGTGCCTATGTTGGTATTTGTGCTTATTGTGATGTCATTTGTTGGAATATTTTTGAATGGTTTATATCCCTAGAATCTGGACAACCTAAGCTAAAAGGTTTTGTAAGTCAGTAAAGCATAATAATTGATTAAAGGATTAAAATTCTGTCATAAAAACGTACAAAAACCAGACATTGTTTTTTAAATGAAAATTTAAAAAAACACACAAAACACATTTATCCCAAAAGATTTTTTCAATCAAAATATTTCTTAACACTCAATAATTTATTTGAATTATACACATTATTTAGTTTTTGAGGTATGTTCATTTTTATGAGCAAAGTGCAAAGCCATTTTGATAGTTTCATCTGCAGTAGAAATATTTCCCTAATGCCTCCCTGGAATATGTACAACCTAAAAGCTGAAAGGTTTGGTTAGTCAGTAAACCCTAATAATTGATAAAAATCTTATTATTGTATATTATGACACAAGTAAATTATGTCATAAACTTTTAAAACACTTAAAAATGAATTAAAAATGTAATTAAAAAATACAAAATACATTCCTATTGATCTACTTCTCTGCTCCTCTGGCGCAAATTTATGTTTTCATCGTCTTTTGGATCTCTTGTCACGTAACATAATGTTGTCATAGCAAGTGGACAACATGACAGACAGGAATCTTACTTCTCTACTGCTACTGTTGCTGCTGAAAAAAAAGAAAGAAAAAATGCTCTGTCTTAGCTTTCTGTTGTAAAAGGAATTAATGTTCCAGCTCTTATAGTTTTGTTTTTTTCTACTGATTTATAACAGGATCATAAAGACTATAGCCGCCTGCAAGAGGTCCATCTTCAGAGGGTTAAATTACTTGTATGTAAGCATAATTTCTAGGAGACAGGCTTGATTTAAAAAAAATGGGATAAGATTGGCCTGTGGGCTCCTACTGAGTTACAACAATAAGGCCTTAAAAGGCATTAAAGTCTTGTGTATATTTGAATTTATGAGGTCTTAAGTACTAAAAACATTTTCACATTTTTAATTTCTTTTTGTGATAATGAGTGAAGCCTGTCTTTGCAAAAGTCCACATTTCTAATGTCATAAATCTTTAAAATGACAGCATAATAGTTTTTCACACAATTCTTGCACTTACCTGTTGGTAAAATGTAGATTGACTTAACTCACTCTAATAACCACATTCCTACATAACACTGACCTATGCACAAGACCACATACTACTTGCCTGCAATACTTACCTGCGATGCTAAAATAAGTTTGATTTGTCTAAAAATCTGTCCTAAATTTGGTTAAAAGGTGTCCTGAACAGGTCTTAAAAAGCATTAAATTTAACGGTCGGATACCTGTGTTGGGATTCACAGGACCACAGATGATTTATCATTTGGTAAACTCTAAACTGGTGATTTAAAGGCTTTTTCCTCTGCATGCTCTTTGTTCTCCAAACAAAGACAGCTAGGTGACACCCATCTCCACAGGAGGTCTCACCTCACACCTCAGTGAGACACAAGTCTCACAACTTGATTGGACAGGACTTTCACAATGACATGTGACTCTGTGATGTCACAGGCCTGCAAAGATCTGCTCCCTCCAAGCCTTCTCTCTCTATTGCTCTCCAGCTGTTGAACAGCTAACACCTGTTTCCGGCTGGGCCTGGAGCAGCAGAGGCCCAGACCCTTGCTCCTTGCCCCAAACCACTAAAGGGAGAGCAATTGATCATGGACTCTCTTGCAAACACAAGGTTTGCAACTATCTTTCCAGCAACAAGGAACTAAGTGAGTTAGCACCCAGCATCTAACTCTGCTAAATCCTGAGCAACCAGCTTCCTCGGAGTTTCACCTTTTGGAACAAAGGACCCAACAAAGACTGCACCTGGAACCATCTTCACAGCCTTCTTCTGTCGGCTAACAAAGCAGCACACCACCAAGTGACTCTTTCTTCCATCCATTCAAGGATCGGTAACGTAACAACTGGGCACAGCTTATCACAGCTTTACAGGCTAAGCAAGACTATTTAACTTGTTGTATGTGATTTGATGCTGTTCATTGAGTTATTGTTGTGATTGTTTGCAGTTAGGTCATTGATTAATTGTCTTTGCCAAAGTGAAGTGTTTAGTTTGCTAATACTGTTCACAAACAGACTCTTGCACCCAACTAAACAATCTCTGCACTAATTCAGACCGTTTGCAACACAAATCACATTCACATAGACTCATTAACAAATAGGCTTTCAACAGAGCTACACCCAAACAGGCATCTCAAAGTTCCCGCTTCTTTTCCTTTGTCTTTGTCCTGACCACACAGTCAGACAAGCACCGACCTGAAGCAAGCCTTGATTCGGCCATTTTGGTAGTTCTCTATTGTCAGCCATTTTGTTTTGTAGGTCAAACTGCTCCTTGATCACCACACCTGACTTTGTCTTTCTCTTCTTTCTCTCTCTCTCACAAACACACACACACACACACACACACACACATATACACACCAAGCTTGTATATAGTTAGTTAGAATGTGTGTGTTTTGGTTTGCTTTGCTAGTTTGTGAATAAATATAATTCTTTAGAATCATACCTGCTGTCTGTTTAATGTTGCACAAGAGTGAATCCTTCAGGCATTACCGTTAATTTTGGTTGTTGTCATTAATTTAATTGTTAATCAAACTCCAAATTAATAGTATAGCCTATTTTATGAGACTGATATCTTTAACTGGCTATCATTTTCCCTTTACGGGAATGGTGCCCCACGAGGTGATTTAATGTTAATTAAGTCACATTAACATAATTATTAATTATTAATAATAATTATTAATTATTTCCGATAGCCGATTAAGCCCAACATATTTGGTGCCGCCGTGTGAAGCCCGAATTTATGTTCCCAAAATTTTTGGTGCCTCGGTGTGAAGCCTAAATATATGTTGACCCCAACACCTGTAGACACCCTGTTTATTCATCTTACTTATTTTTATAATGTAGGGTAACATTTCCAAATGCCTCTATAAGTGATACGTCTTCTAAAACTATTTTCTTAGTTTCAAAATGAATAAAAAATACTTTTGCAAAATATGCTTTACCTTTTAACTTTTTGTTTCCTGTGTGATTGTAAAGCCAAATCCCGTTCTTTTGTCCTAAACCCAGTCACATGCTTTTGTTGTCTAAACCCTGCCACATGCATGTGTTGGCAAAATGTAAGCACTTAACTATGTAAGCACTTGCATTTGTTGAAGGGGAAAAAAAAGTTAATTGTACTGACATACTGCATTTATTTTGAAAGAGACTGTATGCAAACTGTATATTTCCTGTGAAAATGGAAGTGTATTTTGAAAGATAGACAGTGCATGTAACAGGCTGAAGTTGAAATGGCATCCTAGAATGTAAATAATCAACACACCCAGGGTACCTTGCACGTCATATTTCAACATGGAAAGTCCAAAAGTCCAAAAGACCAAAAGTCAGTGTGTGACGAGGTCGCAGTGAGAATGTGTTGATGATGATAAGATGAATTCACCACAAAAAAAATCTGGTTGGATGTAGAAAATGTTTGAAATGTACCTGTAGAAATATAATTTCTCCATCATTTACTGCTGGATTAAGATTACTGTTCTACTGAATTCACCAAATGTAGCTGTCTCACGGTGGACACTTTATCTTGACATGGCGGGAAAAACACAGGTAGAACTCGTGACATTGATGATGGCATCATTCCATAAGAAGCTATCCTGGTAAGTTCATGTCAGTCAGCCAGCATGCACAAAACCAAAGCTCTGGAGTAGCTACACTGAAAGCTAATTACACCTGTAAGGAAAGCCTCTTAAAATGATTTACAGCTGTGTTCTTGTTGTGTTTGAGCAATAAGAAAAATCACACCTAAAGAGAAAATTACACATAACAAACCAACAAGGCAGCTGCCAATATAGATGGAATAAAAAACGCATTGCAGTCTGTGTGTGTGTGTGTGTGTGTGTGTGTGTGTGTGAGCCTGTGTAAATGTTATGGATGGCAGGAACTGTTTATGTTAAAGGTGAAAAGGGAAAGTATTGGCTATGTTAAGACGTGCGAACACTCTACCTGTTTCCTATCTTTTTTCTGTTTTGTAATGCATTTTTGGAGCTCAACATCCCATAATGCCAACCTGCCTCAGTGTCTCCTTAAGGCTGTCCATAGCAGCCTTTAAACAGGGGTTGCCGTGGAGACCACAGCGGTGCCACTGGGAGAGGCAGCAGCAGCAGCCACTCGCTCGTTCCGGCTGACATTCAGACAAGCCCCTCCAGCACACACACACACACACACACACACACACACACACACTAGAGAACTGACTCATGGGTACAAAACCACACACTAGCTCCTACATGTGCTGTAGTACACGCTTCCTTGAATATATACACAGCCTGAGACACATGCACATACAGCCGGATCAATGACACTGTCTGACCCGGTCCTGCAATATTAATGATGTGGCTGCAGCTTTTTAAGACAGCACGCTCAGCAGGAGGCGAACACTGGTGCCCAGCAGAGCGATTACAGCACATTCATGCAATCTTTCCACAAAGAATACCCAGTTTTTACATACCAAAAATCTCATTTCCATAGCAATATTCATTGTGTCACATGTCATCTAGTTGTCACTTCAATGTGAGATCCATTTTGTCATTTGAAGAGATGAATGTGGGCTTTTCATAACGAAGCGTTGGAGGAAGAGTGTGACAGCACTGTCAACAGCACCGTTATGTGGACGCATATCCAATTTGATGCAAATTCTTTTTTTATGCTGCTCTGTGTCATGTTCAATGCATCTTATTGTTGGTCAGAAAATTGGATCATGGAATAATAATAATCTATGCAGCGGCAGTGAGGAAATACTACAAGATGCTTCACAAATAGGTATGAATTGAGAAAATGGAGAAAAAATGAGCAGAGACACAGAATAGCATTAGCTGGGAGATGAGAACCAGTGGTAAATCACAGAGACAATTGCTGTACTACTCTTTAGCCTTCATTTACAGTAATGATACACCTCCCAACTGCAGTGGTTTGGCAACAACACATCACTGCATTTTTTCTGGATTCATTGCCAACTCATTCTCTTTTTCCAGTCCTACCTTTCAAATTAGTTGGCTAGACTTGCTTTACATGTTGATGATCACAGACAGAGTTCACCCCATTTACCCAAATGTATTGTGTTTTTGTGTTTTGTTGAACATGTCACGTTCAACATAACAGACAGGTCAGAAAATAGTTAAAAGTAGAAAGCAGCATGTAGCCCTGTGAAAATGTTGCAGTGGTTACTTCTTTTATACCATAAAACCTAGTAGCCCGGCTTTTTATTTGCTTAAAACACTGAACTCAATATGCTTATATTTAGGACAGCAGCTATATGGGACAGGTGTTTAATTCCTTTTACACACACACACACACACACACATATATATATATATATATATATATATAAATATTAGTCTTCAAATAACATAACAATTATATGTTATGTTATGTACCGCCACAACACCACTTTCTCCTGTTAAAACAATATTTATAACTTGGATTCATTTTATGTTAAAATACTTAAGATTCTTTTGATTGGTGGACCCTTATGGACTAAAGGAATATGAATAACTTACAGGGTAATGGAGGAAAGGACACATTCTGACTTAAAGACAGCTTCAGAGAAAGGGAGTCACCTCTTGTTTTCGGAATGATTTACGGTCTTGTCTGGTGCTCCTATTTTCAGTTAAATGAAATGAACTGAGGTAATGATGTGTGTCATCTCCGTTTTGACAAAAGTTTAAATTTTTATATTTGCATCAGATAAAAATCTGGTTTTATGCATCCAAAGAGCTTCTATAAAAATGAACTGCTTGGCAACCAGACCAGGTGTCTAATTGAGACACGCCTTTATTGTCAAAATGTGTAGTCACACCAGGCTGGTAAAAGGGACTGGGTGTTTAATTAATTGGGACCAGGCTTTTAATTCAAGTATCTCTTGCTTTTTCAGTCTCTCTTTCAAACTCTGTGCAGACTAATTTGGAACTTGAGTGCTGCTTGGGCGGAGACAGATGCTATTATGTGACGATGCATCTTGCTGGTAAAGGAGCTTAACTTAGCGCGTCCACCCAAGTGTTGAGTCTCCATCAATGCCGATGAGAGTTGGAGCAAATAAATACCTGTGAGTACTGCAGAGTCGTTTGACCTGGGTGTGAATGCTGATTGTAATCTTTCCCAATATATTAAAAAGCCAGATGTTAGTGGGTTTTTTGTGCAGTGGAAAATGGGCTCAACACAGCTGACATCACTAGGCTTCTTGTACTGTGAAGTTGCGTAACTGTAGCATCTCTACTTTATAGAAAGAGGGAAATGCTAGTTAAAATTAAAAACACTATTATGGAAATTAATTTCAAAGTAAAATTTTTCTTTCTTTTTTTTTTTTTTTTTTTGCACAAAATTGACAAAGCTGGCGACCCACACAAAGTGGAAGTGTGGACCACGCTTTTGAGAACCACTGGTGTAAGCAGCGCAGAATGAGCTGAAGATGGTCCTGTGTAAGCTTCAAAAGTGAAACAGTTTCAGACTAAGCTGTCCAAAAACACAGCTTGGTCAGTAGGTAGGCTACGTTGCTAGGTAACAACAGTTAACGTCTGTGCAGTTTTTGCATTGGCTGTCTAGAAAATAAATAGATTGCTCAAATAGCCTTGTGGTCTGATTCACTTGAATAATGCAAGGAAAATCTTTCCTTTACATTTAGTCCTAAGACACCTTAAATGTTGCTTTTAGGGGATTGCTAGTGTCAAGAATTGTCAAATTCTATACACAGAGGCTTAAAAACATCTCGTTGCTTTTCAGTCAGACTTAAAGGGAAATTTCGGTTTATTTCAACGTGTCTCCTGTCGTCCTAAATTTGCTAGATACACCGCATTAGTAGCGTCAGACCTGTTAAAACGTAAGTGAACGGGCATACCTTCAAGTGCAAAGTTAGTCCACTAAACAAGCTTTTTTTCCACAAAGACCGTCTCATATCGTTAGGATAAATGTCAGAGAACATATAGAAAATGACATGTAAACGTGTTGTCTTACCTTACCGGTGTGCTGCCATGTTTGTTTACCATTTAGCTCTGCTTTCCAAAGCGCGGCCGAAATATCGTGAGAACAAGCAGCAATCTCATAGGTCACAGATTGAAATAAACCGAAATTTCCCTTTAATTTTGCCATTTTCAGTGCTCAGAATACACTTTTGCATGAAAAGAGGACTGGTTTTGTCCCCCATGACTTAAGTTGCACTATTTGTTAATGGACAATCCAGCTGCTGAATGAGGCTTGCTGGTTGTATGAATCTTTGTGTTTACTGTTGCGTCACTGAAATCAAGCAAAAGTGAATGAAAAAAAAAAGTGGATACAGGAACACTTTGTTAAAGAGAAAGTATGCTTTTTGGAGATCTTTGACAACCTTTGAAAGTTATTTAACTTCTGGAACTCTGTAATAAACTGCTGGTGGAAAGAGAAGTGCCTTAATTAAATTTTGCTATCATATATTGGAAATATAATAATAGAAAAGGGATTTGGTCATTCAGCTGCATCATGTCGGGGTTTACCAGTGCTGACGGCTTAGTTGTGATTTTGATCACACAAACGCACACACACATATTGGAGATAGACACTGAGAAAATCAAGTGCTCCTTTACATTACTATGTGCTTAATTTCATATGAGTCAACTGTTCCACTATGACCGCTTGCTCTCTGTTTCTCTAGTAAGCAGTTAATTTTTGAAGACCATGTCAGCCATATGATATCATTGTGCTAATTGGACATACAGCAGCTCAGTAATATCCAGCCAGAGTGCTGAGAGGCAGCACACTGTGCCATGTTTCACAGTGCTGAGATCATGATGACAGGCCACTGACGCCTCCGACCAAGACCTGTCTGACAGCCAGCGCAAATTACCATCATTGTGATGGTTTAATAGCAAGGTGATTTTCTGCATGTTGTTTGTATTATATGTAAAAGCATGACTGGGGGAGCTGGGTGGCTGGTTAAGGACACTGTCATTGTCGGGTTCATTGCTGATATTTATGGTCTGATGGCATGAATGAATGGATGGATGGATAATACACAATGTTTTTCCTCGGTTGCCTGCTTTGGAGTGGTGAATGGGCTGTATGGGGCTAGCCCAAACAACAACTGGGTGTTAGTACAATAATAGTTATTTTTATTATATTGTTATTATTGTGTCAATGTGCACAATTTTATTTACTTTTGCACCCAACTTTCTAATATCAGTCTTGTAAAGCCGGGAAGAGTAGTTCTTCTCTGACAGCCTGTCTTTCTGTACCTGTCAGGGTTAGAGGTGCAGCAGAGCCACTAGCATCCTCACCACTGTTGCCAGATTTTTAAAAAAATGGCATAACTTTAACTTTAGCAATTGAGCCCATGCAACTACCTGCACTTTAAAGTTGCATCAGGCCTGCGTGTATGTGAAAAGGACGATTTGTAGCGACAAACCCAGAGAATTATCAGGCAGCTGAAAAAGCTGAACTGCGCTTGCCCAGAACTGAGTGGTAGACAGACATAGTTAGCCACTAGCTAGTGAAGATAGTGGAGCATTTACATTTCAGATCACATAGTTTTCTCAACTTACATTTGTAAGGTGGGCAAAAACATGGCTCTAAATTGATGCTAATATAACTTCTTCTGCCCTGATCACACAGAAGGTGTTTTGTTTAGGGTTAGCCTAAAAACCCTAAACAAAACCTATTGTTTTAACAGGAGAAAGTGGTGATGTGGCAGTACATAACATAACATATAATTGATATGTTATATGAAGACTAATATTTATACATGTAATTTTCATACCTGTTTAAATAAACAATTTGATTGTATTTACTTTTCCTGAGCAAGTTTGGTGTAAAAGGAATTAAACACCCGTCCCATATAGCTGCTGTCCTAAATATAAGCATATTGAGTTCAGTGTTTCAAGCAAATAAAACTGCAACATTTTCACAGGGCTACATGGTGCTTTCTACTTTTAACTATTTTCTGACCTGTCTGTTATGTTGAACGTGACATGTTCAACAAAACACAAAAACACAATACATTTGGGTAAATGGGGTGAACTCTGTCTGTGATCATCAACATGTAAAGCAAGTCTAGCCAACTACTTTGAAAGGTAGGACTGGAAAAAGAGAATGAGTTTGCAATGAATCCAGAAAAAATGCAGTGATGTGTTGTTGCCAAACCACTGCAGTTGGGAGGTGTTTGTAAGCAAATAAAAAGCCAGGCCACTAGGTTTTATGGCATAAAAGAAGTAACCACTGCAACATTTTCACAGGGCTACATGCTGCTTGACAAAACACAAAAACCTATAACCTATTTTTTATCTTTTCCTGTATGTGGTAGTATACACATAGTTAAAAGGCAGGAAACAAGGGGAGATGGAGAGATGACATAAAGCATAACTGGCTGGCTAGTGGCACCACTCATTAAGCAATTACTGCTGTCCTGACCCAACAGTGTTGCTGTGGAAAACTGTGCCTACCCTCAGTTTCCCCCAGCTCGCCCTCGGTGAGTAAACAGCTCAAATTGAGCAATAAAATCCCTTAAGCATTGTTGACTAAGTTATCACTGTTAGCTCTGTTGTCACCATTAGCATTGTCAGCAAGGCTAGTGGTGATAACAGAGATCATGTCTTGAATTGTATATTCCCGTTAGTACACTTCTATGTAGTACACAGTGGCTCAAAATGAAACTGCTTGCTCAATGAGGTAACCTGGGGGGAGGTTTGGAGGGTGGGCCCTATGTTTCACAACAAGGCGTTCGCCATTGGGATGGTGTTATCAGCTGTAATCACTGAATGAGCAGCACCACTAGCTAGCTAACATTAGCTGCCACCTGACCTGTGTGACGCGGCCAAGGAACCAGTGTAGACTGGATTGTGGGCAGTGGGCATGTTTTGACATGGCTGGCTGGTTGTCAGCAAAGTCACTAGAAAATTAAATAAAAGCCAAGACATTTACAACACGAAGTATTAAAATTTCACTACCTCTAATCGGAAAGCTCTTTCAAATGCAGCATTGAATCTCACTGCGTCAATAGAGCACCTGACTTTTTTTCTTAGACATTAATTGGTTACTTACCAGTTACTGGGTGTTTGCCTGTTGAAAGCAATATTAACCAACATACACTCAGATTTAAAGTTGGGACATTGCAGTAATGTAGAGGTGGTGTCTTAGAGCACCAATAGTTTAAATGAAAATATACTGGTGTGATCAAGTATGGTCAAAGTTTTTCATCTGGAGTTTTAGTGTACATTAGTATGGGGGCTGACCATGTAGCAAAATCACTGGGGGGTACATTCTACCTTGAGGATAACGAAGAAACCACTAGAAGACTGGCAAGCCAGTAATGCACTTACCTCTTACCTTTCAGTATGAGGACTCTGAGTCAGCCTGAGTCATATCTACAGTGAAATGAGTCATACAGTGCATAGAAGATTCATTAACAGCATTAATGCTTTGACCTCACTGGATCATCGTCATGACTCCAGAAGGCCTTGCTCTGACCTTACGGGTTTGAATTGATTTTGAAGCTGATAAATTCATCATTGGGCATTCAGTGTTCTAATGTATTTTCCATCATATTTGCTCCCAAATTGTGTTTGCATTATTACCAGCTTCTTGGTTTAAGAAAGACAAAGCCTTCATTTCTGCCCATTGGACCTAGTAGCTCCTCTTCTCACTGTCACTTTTTTCACTTTTTTTTTTCTTCTTCACCTTTTCCTGCTGCAACACATTTTGTGAAATGACCCGGATGTCTTTAAATGCAAATACCTGCTCCATGCACTAAAGTTAGACATGCCCTGCCAGGAGAAGATTAGGTAGAGCAGACTCAGCTGGAAATAGTCTGAAATTAAGATTGTGCCGTGAACGGTGAAGGTGTGGAGGATATGGGGGGGGGGGTCAACCCAGATTAAGTTCTCATTTCATGCAAAGAAGTCTTCCTATTGAGTGAGGTTTTCAATTTCAGTGAAGGGTCTACTATTTTTAACAATTACAAAAACACACTTGCTTTTGTCTTGCTTTATGCCACCAAAAACTAACACAGGGTGTTTAAGCTGTCATTTCCTTTTTACCTCCGCCAAGAGGTTATGTTTTTGGTTCGGTTTGTCAGCAGGATTACAGAAAACTACTGGCCCAATTTAAATGAAACTTTGTTGGAAAGGTGTAGCATGGGCCACTGAAGAACCCATTAAATCTTGGAGCGGATCTGAATCATGAGGTGGATACACTTATTATTTTTTGTTTTCTTAACCATTGCCAGATAGGGCATTTAGCCTTGGTGGAGGTCTCCGCTCCTTGCCACTGGTTAGGGTTGACTCATTGTATTGAACACCCATGAATCATTTTGATCAATACTCTTTATGGAGCTTTGCTTTTGGTCTCATGATTATCTCATGATATCTCATGATATCTCACTTTCAGCCAGTTTTTAGAATCTTAAGAAGCACTAAGGGTTATTTTTGGAATATTATATTTCTCAATACACACTATTGCTCGATTCAACACCACTCTGATATACCATCTGTGTACAAGTCCACTTTCTTGGCTGTTCTCTGGTTGTCTTGCTCCCACTGAGAAGGTCGTGTCAGAAAAGATGAATCATGCTTGTGCCACTGCTGCTGACATTCTGCTGCCATTGCCCTACTGAAAACAAAACTGAAAGGAAGAGGAGTCGAGGTTGGACATATTTGGCTTCAACGGCTTTTCATCATGTTCTGACCTCACTCACTCAAACATATATTCATAGCGAAGCCCTAGGGGCTTTCTTTTGCTTTTACAGTGTGGTAATACCTCAGCCCAGTAGCCCTTGGAATTATATTCATATTGCAAAATTCCTTACCTCACGATTTACTTTCAAATCCAGTGCTCAGTGACGATGCAGGAAGTAGTGTGTCCTTAACGTGGCATGATGAAGAATAAAGACGGGGAGAGTTTGAGTTCATGTCTCCTCTCAGACTTGCTGCTAACGCTTGTCTTTTCCATTAACCATGCCCACAATATTACCCTAATCATTACCAAGTGTTGTAGTTGCCTTAATCACAAGCTTTTCCTTGTGGTGCAGACTTTAAAAATATATAAACATTTGCCAAATAATGTAGTCTGCAGTCTTAAATAATTGTCCAATATTGACGCCCCTTCTGCCACAGGCTTGAATGACTTAGTGTCACCACTGAATACACCTAAAAAGCCTGCTTCCCTGGCAGAAGCCCTTTTTACACCCATTTTGCTACTCTGCCTAAGATTGGCGTACTGATTTGATGGATAATATACTGATTGGTTTGCAAGTCTAAAAAGGAAAATTCTTCACAAGGCGTGGCATTTTATGAAGTAAATGAATAAAAAATAGGTCATCAAGCATTTTATGGTATTAATTATTAACAATAATGCATTTTATGTACAGTCACTTTTCAAAGCGCTCAAGGACACCTTACAAGACACACACAAAAAAATTAACAAGCAGCATAGCATAGATCATAAAGTCACACAATTCAGTAATATACAATATGGTAATAAAATAACTAGACTGAAATCATAATTATAAAAATTAAGTATAAAATCATTAAACTCAACATCAGTGCAAGTCTTGATATGTGTGTCACCATTAAATCAGACCACTGTGCCAGCTCGAAAAGGTGTGTTTTCAGACAGGATTTGAAAGTGGAAAGGGAGTCAACATTGTGAATGTTACTGCAAGTAAACTCTGTTTTGGGCAAGTATTATGTCAGCTATCCAATAAGGCAAGTAAAAAATATATGTGATGTGAAAATGTAACATTATCTCCAAATAAACTGCATACTGTATCGCTGAGGCAGAGATTTTCCAGCTGAGCTGCATGTGAGTCCGTCTTGCCACAAAGTAGTGAACAGGACTGATGAAAAAATGGGACACACACATACTGGACACTGAAAGTTAAATCTGGGGTCGATGATGTCATACATAACATAATGTTATTAGCATTAAGACTCTCCAGAACTTTTTTTTTTTAGCATAGTTTGTTACTATAGTGACTGTCAGCAGTGCAGAACATTACCAGTACGTATCTGAGACCCCTAATGTGGCTAAACGCTTGCAGTGTAGACTTTAGTTGTCCTTCTTGATTGAATATAAGTTAACTTAACAAAAAAACTTTCTCTATTGTCAGCTAAGTCTCTGATGTCAAAGTCCTGCAGCCTTATACACTCAACCATCCACCGCCCTATGACTTATCTACAGTGTGACGATGTTGCCAGTGTAAGTAATCCATGCAGCAGTTGTATTTCCTCCTAGATGTATTTGACAAAGCTTAATGTTGAGCATGTCTTGATTTAGAAAACTCTGAATATTATCACAAATATTTTGTCACTATATTTACACAGGTTTCCACATTGCTGCAGGCTGTTGTATCAACATCTATTCCATGTCAAATTGTTGCTAAGCTGTTACTTAGTCTCTCATATGTGCATTTTTGCCATCTAATCCATATCTGAGTTACTCCAAAAGCTGCAGGCATACAAAGGCTTGTGAGCTGCACTGGGGAAGATTGCCGACATTTGAGAGATCTGGTTGTAATATTTTGTCATTTCACATTAAATGCTGTGCTCGGGGATCATGGTTGCAGTCAAGTCAAATTAATGGCAGGCAGCTCAAGAAGCAATATGATCTTTCCACATCATACGACTGATATTTTCTGTTCAAATGGAACACAATGGCTGCTGTTATTCCGGGACAGCTTTTGAATATTGAATTTCAAAGCACAGCCGTCTCCCACTGAGGCTGAGCTGCTAGAATTAAATCAACGGTGTTTCAGCGTTCACATTCCTTTCTGTGCTCTCTGATAACGCTCCTAATTTAGCACCAGTCAATGTGTTTTATCTTTAGTGACCAATCAAGCGTCATCTGTTTTAATTTTCAGCCTCTTTGTGATGGTGTAAGATCCATTTCACAGAGCTGAACATTTAGAGATGGAGGGATGAGAGGAGGAGAGCAAGGAGGAGAGGGAAGAACACATAAATACCTTCTGTGTTAGAAGCAGTATCTTATGAGTGCCACCTACTGAGCACCATTAACTTCCTACTGTAGTCAGGTGTATTTGTGTGGTCTGTGCTGGATATAGTAAGTTGTTGTGTGTGCACAGGATGTATTGCAATGTTTGCATATGTGTGTGTGAGGTGGAATTACATGTTTACTGAGGAAGATTTCAAATTAGATCAGACTGTTATTAGCAGACTGTTAAAAAGATAAACAACAACACACAAAACATATTAATCCAAAAGATTTCTAAATGTAGAAACATGATCAAAATATTTCTTAACAGTCCATAAGTTATTTGAATTATGCACTTTATTTAGTTTTGGAGATATGCTCATTTTTATGAGCTGTGTGCAAAGCTATTTTGATAGTTTGATCTGCAATAGAAATATTTCCCCAGTGTCTACATTGGTATTTTTTGCTATTTCATATCCTTATAATCTTTTCAACCTAAAAGGTAAAATGTTATGTTAAGCCGAGTATACAATGTGCGATTTCTGCTTTCCCAGATGAAAGATGACCATCGTGAAAGAAATGTGGTGATATCCTTGGTTGTGGCTCTTAAGTGGTGGCCCTACGTTGCACAATGAGAGAGAATCAAGGATGGCCGTTGCCATGGTCTTGCGATCAAAGACAGCTTGGGATCAATTTCTCACAGTGTCAGAAATTTAGGATGGCCATCTCACTGTGTGACTGCTGTAACGACCTATGTCTACAAACCAACCAATAGAAATGCAGCATGAAATGGTGCATTGGCGCTAAACCCAAACAAGCAGAGGGAGAGCAGCTTGCCCACACACACACACACACACACACACACACACACACACACTGCAGTATATAGTGCCCAAAAAAGCTTTAGGTTTAATAATAATGTGACCCTCTGTGCATCCCAGTTGGAGAAGTAATATCCCGTGTAACATCCTTATGCACTCAGTATGGGAAGCTATTGCATTGTACATCATAGCCTGCAATTCAGTAGGCGCTGTAATCGTACAGTCTGTATACATCAAACTTGATGTTGTACCCAAATTTATTAGATCCATATCACAGAGTGTATCTTGCACTAAACTTATAAAATTGCTAAAATCGCACAGTTTGTAGGCAATACACCATAAATAAGTATTGAAATTGTGTCATAAATTAAAAAAAACCCCATCACCATCTTTTGGACCACTCATAGCGTAACGTAAGGACATCATTGCAAGCCCACAATGTGATGTTGCAAAAGAAGTCTTTGCTTTCTGTTGCTTAAAAAAAAAAGAATATTCTAGCTGTTAAAATTTTTTTCACTGCACGTGTTTTCACCATCTTATGGTACACTTGTAGTATTAACGGGATGACACCATCGCATATGGACAACATGATGGCAGAAGAGACAGAAGCCTTAGCTTTCTGTTGCTAAAGGAATGAATGCTCTAGGTCTTATGTTTTTTTTCATTTTATATCGATTTTAAATAGGATCAGGAAAACAACAATGCCCTGCAGCCGCCCACAAGAGGTCCATTTTCAGAGGGTTAATAATCACATGTAACTCTGCAAGGCAACATCCTGCTTTAGATGACCTGTCTGCCTTGTGCATGCCTGAGATTGCAAGTACACATTGCTTTATAAAAATCCCAAAAGGTTAAGAGCTGCTGATTTAGAGCATGAACATCACCACCCAGGAAAAATAAAATGTCAAGTACATGAAAAAAAAAGTTACAGTACCTACTGTTCTGTACTGTTTGATTGACAGGAGGAATGCAGTGCAAAAACACCTCATTTGTATTTCCTTAGAGCTACTTGTGTAGCGTGAAGGAAGATTTGACCTTTGTGCAAGTTTAATTTACACTACAACAGAATTACTGAACTTTCTCTGGGAAAAGGAACACAATTTATGTTGCAACAAAGACCATAAAATGGGACCAGGATCAATAGATAGTGTAATAAAGTGACTGCACGTGTAATTTACTCTAAAACTAAGTCTGACAGTACAGACAATCCACACTTAACAAAATAGGAAACAGAGAGTAGTGCTACCTATCAGCTGAGTTTTTCTACTGCTGAATTTGTTGAACCACTTGAAACTGTAAGCTGGAGCAAACCTGTAAATTCACAAGGCCCCTCCTTTACTCTTAAAGGTCCAGTTTGTAGGATTTAGGGGGATATATTGGCAGAAATGGTATATAACATTGATAACTATGTTTTCATCAGTGTAAAATCACCTGAAAATAAGAACTGTTTTGTTTTCGTTACCTTAGAATGTGCCATTTATTTCCACATATGGAGCGGGTCCTCTTCTGAAGAGTCTGCCATGTTGTTTCTACAGTAGCCCAGAATGGACAACCCAAACGCTGGTAGATAAGGCTATTTGTGTTTTCACATCAGCCACTGTAGTTCTTCTACACACTCTGCACGTGGGAGAAGTTTAAGCATTGAGGTGACAATCAGTACGTTTACATGGACAGTTTAATTCCACTTTTAATCGGAATGAATGGCCATTCCGATTAAAAGTGGTCATGTAAACGGTCATTCCGATTGAAAATCAAATCCGATTAAAGGGGGTGGTTTATTCCGTTTGTCATTCCGAATGAAAGAGTTTTGTGTGCATGTATACACTCATTCCTCTTTGAGTTCATTCTGGTCTTTCTGCGTGTGCTCGTTTCCTTGCCTTTCTGGTGCGATGACGTATATAGCGCGCATAGCAACGGGCTGCATAGCAACGGGCTGAGCTAGAGCAGTCGGACTCGTTGCAGTCACCGGTTTCCATTTGCCACAGCACGGTCTTCTGCCTCCCTTCTCCTGCTCAACAGATGAAGCATTAGCAGAACAAGGTTGTTGTCGTACTGCTGCTTCAAGAATATAAGCAAAACACACCCGAAAAAGGCACTAATAACGGTGTCATCAAGCATCTTGTTATCCGGAGTGAGGACTACAGTGTTTTCTTCCGGTAAACGTAAACACGTAACATCCGCCTCGCCCCGCCCCCTATCCAATCAGAAACCTTCCCTGCCCCAAACCTGGCGCAGACCTGAATAAAGGCGACTGAACTGATCTCCCATGTAAACCCTCATTTGGAATTAATATTTCCCATGTAAACTACCTGGAAACACTTTAATTCCGGATGATTTCATTCAGATTCATTTCATTCCGAATGAGAAGCCATCATGTAACCGTAGCCAATCTGCCAAGATGCCACACACACAACTTTAAAGCAACATTGTCCAAGGAAAATTGCGATTTGACGCCCTTACATTTTTTAGGTGGTACACAACTGACATAAGCTAATATGCCGAAGCGGTGTGCATACGGTACCTGCAAGTCCGACAACTGATACCCAAAAAGTGTAGAATTTTTTGGCCATATTTGGGTCTTGGGCTGCCAAATATGACCAAATATGGCTAAAACAATGTGGAAGACCACACGAACAGCTGAATCCAGCAAGGATGAATAAAAACACCTACTTTTGTTCCAAGTTAAGATACTAACTAACGTTAGCTAACGCTAGCTTTGTGATGCTTGCATTGCGACTAGTGAGCTTTTCCCTCTATTTTAATGTTCTCGTGATTTATACTCCGCCAGCAGATGATATTGTGAATGTAGCTCTCACGTGCATATTGAAGACCTTTCTGTCGGTTTCTCTCTGATATCTCCAAACAGTTTTTCCAGAAATTTGATGGTATTTCCTTTGGAATATCTCTCAGTGATATCGCTGAAAACTCCATATTTGTTATGCCAGGAGCGAAATCTTGACGGACGTAGCTAAGGAGGCGGTAACAAATCCAGTTATCAAAAAGGAAAGAGAGAAAGGAGAGAGAGCAGAGGCAAAAGAAAGGGTGTCAATGTGTGACTCAGTTTTTCTCCAAGAAAGGTGCATAGCCTATAGTCTGTGAGTGGTTGAAATGAACCTGTTAGCTTAATGTCCATAGTGAAATAAGCTAGCTACAGACTAGTGTTAGCCTACATTTCTCTCCTTTTTAACCTACATTTAATCAGTGCAGTTAAATGTTTAGCAAGGTATTCATATTAAATCAGTTGTCCCTGCCCCTTTTACCAGACTCAACAACAGATGAGTCAGAAGCAGCAGCCCTGTCTCCCCATAACTTGACCCCTCCCTGACCCAATGAAGAAGGTGAGCAACATTACGTGCGTTTACATGGAGCCATGTATTCCTTTTGCGTTCAGGTTGGAAGCCCTACCCGAATAGAATCGGATGCACAGGGGTGGAATATTCCTTTTCAGAACCCGAATGGAAGAATTTTTCTGTCTTGTATACACCTCCTACCCGATTCCAGCCATTCCGTTCTTTCTGCGCATGCTCACTACTGTCTCGACGTAATGCGTCATGATGCGCACTTGCGCAGTTCAGTTTGTTAGTGTAGTGTTACTGTCGGGGCTCACAGTTTGCAGAACATAGCCAGATTTAATAGTGACACACGGCTAGCAGCATCTCACATTTCCCAGTATAAGTAAGGGTTAATGCCCCACGAGGTGTCCATTATCAGGAATTAATGGACGACGCGTCGGACGGTTGCTTCCGCGAAGTCCATTCATTCCTGATAATGGACACCTCGTCGGGCATTAACCCGCTTATACCATGGTCACTTACCAAAGAAATTAATATTAAATCAATTATTTATGCTTTAATGTGTTTTACAGTTAAAATCATAACTTTTTCACAAGCCACAGCTGAGCAGACTATTTAATCTCTGTAGTTCACAGGTGTTGCCATGGAAACCTGCTGTGGCTGTAGCGTAGAGAGCGTAGCGAGTCTGATCAGTGAAGGGAAGTGAGATGATGGCTAAATGTTACGTGATATTATTCAGAAGATGATTATTTCAGAAAGCCAGTGCACTTCTTACCGCTTGTTTGTTACAGACTCTGGTGGTCAGAGGATGACGTGCAAAAAAAAAAACTTGAGATATTACTTTCATGATTCATTGGCATTCATTTATAGGCCCAAGAAAATTTGTCTCAAATAATCAACATCAAAATAGTAGTCAAAATCGTTTTTAATTACAACAAAAATTCATAAGCATTTAGTAGTTGACATTAAATCATATAAACACATTAACAAATTAATGATTGTTTCCTATTTAAAATTAAATGGCGATTAATACCGGCCCTCAGATTCCTCATACTGGCGACACTGTATTCTCCCCCTTCCTTGGTTGACTTCACAGTGGCATAAAACTCATGCAAGGTGTCATTCAGAGAAGGGGCAGTGTAGCTTTCAAAGTTGAGGTCCTTTTGTTTTTCCTCGAAGAAGTCTCTAAGCGTTTTAACTGCCCATTTCGTTGTCTTCTTGGTGTTGGGCTCATCCTTCTCATCTTCTAAATTAGTTAATTCTTCCGGTGTCACCTCCTTGTGCCGTTTCTCCCTTTTCTTTTCATTCTGTATCCTCTCTTCTTCTGCATCCCAGTCATCAAAATTATCAAATTCACCAAATAAATTAAATGAAACGATAAAATCACTCATGATGCTCGTTGAATCCATTGCCTCTGCTCTGAGTCTCCTTGCTATGGTTACAAACTAGCAGTTGAGCCAGCGCAATAACTTAGAACCTGTCATCAGGCAATTTGACCGGAACATCTTTTTAGCTGTCCTATAAGACCTTTTAACGGACACCCTGCAGCCAATCAGAATTGAGTATTCACCCAGACCATGGTATAACCTGGATCATCCGCCAGTTAAGGCAGGGGCAGACTGAAAGCAGCACAACAATCAACTGTACCTCCATGTTACAGCACAATGGTCATGTATCTGTGTCCGCTATGCGACATGTCCACACCCCCTCCTAATCCAATCAGAAGCCTTCCTACAGTTAAATACCTCCCAAACCGATTACGTACGCTGGCGCATGTAAACACCCATTCCAATAGAACACATCCCATGTAAACAGGTTGGCCAATCGGAATGACTTCAATCGGGTTCACCCAACCCGATTGAAAAGTCCTCGTGTAACCGGACCTAGTGTGTGCCAGTTAGCATCATTGCAGGGAGTCTGTGGGAATTTCTCTCTCTCTCTTGCTCTTTTTTTACCATTACTGTCAGGGACCAAGCAAACAGGCAAAAAGACAAAGGTGTAAAAAGGAGAATTGTTTTTAATTTGTTTAGAAAAAATGCCAAGAATACAGGGATCCCAAATAACTCAAGTAACTAGAAAAAAATAAGCTACAAAAACTAGGGCCCAAAATCAAAAGGAGGTCAACTAAGCAATAAAGAACTAAAGCTTCAACCTAACACAACATAACTAAACACCAAAGTGACCTGACTTTAAATGACACACGAGGGGGTTATATAGACTCAGACTAGACCTAGACAGAGACGGGGAACTTGACTGACAGTAACAACATTAAAACATTCAACAAACTTAAAGATGCCTAAATATAAACAAACTATCAAAAGCAACTATATACAAAGAAATAATTAGCTTCCAACAAATGAAAACAAAAAGGCAAACAAAGAGATTTTTGGAGAATTTCAAATTGAGTCCCCCCTTCTTCAGTCTCCATCCTGGCTCCTTCCACTTCCTGTGGGCTGTCCTTAAAAGGCCCTCTTGCTCAGGCCTCCGGCCTTTTGCCCGTGGAGCTCGGAGAAAAAAAACAATAAGTATTAATTGCAACTTTTAAAGACCATGTGACAGAATGTTAACCAAATTGTGTGCACCCAAATTAGAAAACAAACTGTCAAAGTGAATAAAGCATGTGGTATGAACAAAGGACTATGTGTAATGTCATTATTTGATAAAATGTCTGAGTGTAGAAGGTGCAAAAGTGTAAAAGAATACTAACACTGGTGGGCAGCAACTGATGCGGCTGCCACAATTACAAAAAAGAAAACAAAGTTAAAAAATCTGCTGTTTTCATTATTTTGAAATGATGATCTTAATTTATTTTGATTGAAAAGTTAATGTATATTTAAGGTTTTTTTTAAAGTATTTCATTAATGTTAAGAGAATTTTCCATTTTGGGATTTTACAATAAAAATTACATTTAGATTATACTGTTTATATATTTATTTAGACTGTAAAAGATGGCCTTTAGCACATTTTTTATGGCGGCTTTTAATCTTGCATCAAATAGTGAGGTACATACTGTATGCAGACTCTTGATAGATAGATAGCTAGATAGATAGATAGCAGTTTGTCCACGGCTCTCCTCTCTGCCACTGCCACCACAGACTCCTGTTCCATGCCCACCACAGAGCTGGCACGCCTGATGAGTTTGTCCATTTGCATGTACAACTCACTAGCAGTAAATATTGAACTACAAGAAGCAAGACAGTTACAAGCCTTCAGAGTTAGAGTTATATAGTTAAGCTTTTAATGGGTCAGTTAGGTCCTAGAGATGTGGTGACAACAGCTGCGCAGGGGGCGCCCAATGTGATTTTTTTTCATGGGGCCCAAAATTCCTGGCAGCGCCCCTGGTATATTTAAATGTATTGTAGTGTCCCTTGGTACATAAACCACTACCATCAGCTGATTTCTTGATAATTTATTTGAGAACAATCAGGCTACTGTGGGCCGTAGCCAACACCAAATCATGCAAACGAAATTCTGTCATAGTCAGTAGCTGAGCAACTGTTCACTGAGCTCGGCTCTCTCACTCACCATCTTACACACTCTCACCCTCAGAACATCCCCAGTTCCCACCCACCTCTTTGCCAAACAACCCATTGTCATGGAAACGACAATGACTGACAGACTTCTCAGCCCGTAAGTGTATGTCACGTTCATGAACATCAGGGAAAACACAGAAATATGTATGGTTATACATATCTAAAACTAAAGAGTGATAACTTAGATACTCTGTGTGTGTGTGTGTGTGTGTGTGTGTGTGTGTGTGTGTGTGTGTGTGGGGTCATTAACAGAACAATGTTTATATCTCCTTGTTTCAAATGAGACAGATGAGAGTTCCATGTAAGCACATGCAAAGCGGATCTAAGCAACTGATATTCATTCATTAGTGAATGTGATTCAGATTCAGATGTTTTCTTAGTACGTGAATAAAAAAACATGTGAATCTGAATCACACTCACTAATGCACAGCCTACAGTATACATCATGAGAGACTGGTTATGTTATCAGCATGTTAGGAGGCAGCATCAGACACAAGGTGGTGTTGCTCCAAGATGGTTGTTGTTGTGAGACGCGTTGCTCTGGGACGGGTGAATACGAGTATAGCCAGTATACCCACTACAAAAAACTAGACTACACCACTGGTTTCAGGGCTAACAGAAAAACAGTGCCAATGCAACAGCATATGGGCCTTTTCGACTGTCACTTTTGGCCACTGAGTCAAGCCATGCTGCACCGAGTTGCATTTTCATTATCAGTTTAGACGTGCCATGCCACGACGAGCTGCGCCAGAGATGAACCTTCTCCAGAGTAGGTCCAAAAGCCAGGCCACCTGCCCTCAAGCTGGTAGTGCAGCCAACCCCTGACAACCTCCCTTCTCCCCCTCAAACAAGCTGTGTGTGTTGCAAGACTCTACTCACCTCTGTCTCCAGGAGACCAGAGAGAAAGGTGCTTTTAAAAGTCTCTGTGTGTTCAGCTCTCAGTAGGTTAGTAGCTTCTAACTAAATTTCTGTGGTTTGGAGTTTAGTTTTTCTCCTGCATCCTGTTTTTTTCTTTAGAGATATCTGCTTTATTTTACAGTTTCAGTTTATCAGCTGTATTAGAAGTTGTGTGAAGCTGCTGCTCGAAAACCCAATATTTCCTATTTTGTTGCTTCACAATAAACGTTTTTACGTATCAAAATAACGGGGGACTTTTATTGTGAAGAAACAATAGGAAATTAAAAGGAAAATGAAATAGCAGAATTTTGTTAGCAGCTTTGGAAAACATGTTTTCCATAGAATCCTGTCTGTTTTGTTGGAATCCCTTCTGAAAACACACTTCATTCAAGCTGGCATATTCAATCTGATTTAATGATGAACACACAAGACTTGCACTGATGATGACTTTCTGATCATGATTTTATACCTCATTTTATAATTATGATTTTTATCTAATTATTTTATTATATTATTATCATATGTTATGAATTTTTTGAATTAATGATCTACGTATACATTGTTGCGCGTTTCTTTAACTGTGTCTCGTAAGGTGTACTTGAGTTCTTTGAAAGGCGCCTATAAATACAATACAATATTAGATGTTACACAGTTTGATATTCTGGTTTTGTAGTGCATGCTGAAAAGATTTGTCATCAAATACCCAACAGGAAAGAAGTCACTCTGTTTTATTGCATCTTGTGTGAAAGCAGAGGTGGATTTTCATAGAAACCTCTTGCCTAGTGCAGATTTAAAACATGTCCGCCTGCTCTCTGCTGCTGTAGTCTCGGCTCCTTCTTGCTGACCAACACTGGAACAGATGCCCTATTGTAACTCTCTCCTATTGTTGGCCTCCCTCCTTCTTTTTCTTCCTGTCTTTCTTTCTCACCCTCCCTCTCCTTCTCTCGTCCTGTACCTCTACTTTTCTCTTGTAAGCCTTTAATGGTGATTAGCTGTGCCGCGCTGAATGTGTCCCTGTGTCTCCTCTCTCACTGGGAGTACAAGTGCTGTCACTGAACTCAGTCCTGCACTGTTAACTGAGCTATTGATTTACCTCAGATGAATGCTCGGGATACAGTATGGGAATGTGGTTTAGGGATACAAGGCGGCGGTGTGTGTTAGTGTGCGTGGGTAGGGATGCCTGAGTGGACTCCTGTTACCGATGATGGAGCTGTATGTGACAGGGCTCTGGCTCCAACACACTGGTTGTTTGTTAATGTAGAGATAGGTTTGATAATGCACACACACACACACACACACACACACACACACACACACACACACACACACACACACGTATGCACGTGCGCGCGCACACACACACACACACACACATTCACACACACACATTCACACACAAAGACACCATGTATTCACCCTCTTAGATCCCCATCGAGAAGCCAGAACAAAGGTTTCCAGTACAATAGGGTCTGGACCTCCTTGAACCCACTTGAATACACCAAGACTTTACCCACTCAAATGCACTGGTTCATCACTTTGACTGCATTGTGTAGCTGAGAACAGAATGCTAAATGTACGGTTGTCTTTGCATCTGAATGAATTCTTTTCTTATTGTCCATTACCTTACCACTGCAGACACCTGTTCATCTGAAATCACCACACCAAATCACAAATGCGAGTCTGGAATCTGTTGTTATTTTTTATTTCAAAGGGGCGTTGTCAACAGCTATACACCAAAATGCCTCTGGATGCAATTGGACAGACCTGCCCAACCAGTCAGAGCAGCAAAACATATGACGTAGTGCTGGGCAACCGACAAATATTAACAGACTACAGTGTGCAGAAATGAGCTGTGATGGCGTAGCTTCATTATTTTTGTGAATGAATGTTGCTGGTTTTATTATCAGAACTTAAAAGTAATTCTTCAATAGAAAGTTTTACATCAGCTGCAGCCATCTGGGTTGTTACTGAAAACGCCTCAGCAGCGCTATAAATGCCAAATGCACATCAATGCCAAAACTATCATATATTTGGCCTTTTTAAAAGTATTTATCGTATATCGTATAGGCCCTAAAACTATCGTATAAATCGATAATTATCATATATCTGGCAACACTGGGTGGAAATCTGTGTGAACAGGAGGGGGACCAGATGCATCTACCAGAGCAAATAAAACATGAGCTTGCAGATATGTCTGGTTTCCACGGTAGACACTGGGATGGAAATCGCTAGAGGACCCATGAGACGATATTATTATTATACTTAGGTCATAATACAATATTACTGCAATATTGCGATATGGTGAGTATTGCAATAAAATACTTTGCGATTTATTTTTTTATGTAAGTTTTTCCTTCAACTGCAAATTATTTCCTGAAAGAAAAACTTTGTCAACATCAGTTTTACTTAATAACATAAAGTTTTCAGCCTTTTCATCTGACTTTAATCATTTTTACTGCAGCAAAATGCAGTGCAAAGCAGAAAGACAGACCAACACGGTCATAAAACCAGTCATAAATGCTACATACTCCTGACAGACTGTACTGTTCGCAGACTTCACGCCCTCTGCGACGCCAGTTTGAGCCAAACACATCACATGTAGGTATCCCACTAACTGAATGGCAACACCCATGTTAGAAGCGTTGTCTTTTACAATGACAAGGTTTTTGTTGATCTTATTCTTCTTTTTGTGTCTTTGAAGCTGATTGGTTATATATGACAGTTTCCCATTTCTTTATACAGTCCTTTGCATTTTTATTGAACACTGCAAGATCCTTTGAGCTGCACTGATTGGGTAGTAGGGGGCAGACAAGGCAGTGCTGCATTCTATGGTCCTCTTCTCCACATACACAGGTGGTTTGGCCAGTTTCATAGCCCCATCTGGCCATGGCAGCTTTTGATCGCCCTGTTCCTGTTCTCAGGCGGTTGGGCGTCTTCCACTGGACCCATGGTGCTTCTGAGCCCAGGGGGAGGGCTTCAGAAGGAGGGATACCCATGTCAATAGGAGGGGGGTCATCCTCAAGCCTTTTTGTCCATAGTTGGAGTCTGGTTTCTTCCTGTGATGCTATTAGGGGCTGGACATGGCTGAGAAAGCTTCTCCTGGACTTCAGCCATTGGGCTGGGGGTACACGTCCGTAGAAGAGGTGGCGTTCATCACTGGTGGCCTTGGTCATCTCTACTTGGCTGGCGGCTCCCCGTCTCACATCAGCAGGGGCAATGCCAGCAAGGAGGTGCAGGTTGTTTATGTTGGTGGGCTTCAAGCAGCCAGTGATTGAGCGGCAGGTGTTATTCAACGCTGGGTCTAGTTTCTTGGCATGGGATGATCTCTCTCAAACTGGACACGCATACTCCGCAGAGGAGTAGCACAGGGCCAAAGCAGTAGCTCTTAATGTATGTGCTGTGGCTCCCCATTTGGAGTTGGTCAGCTTCTGGAGGATGTTATTTCAGAAGTTAACTTTCATTTTGGTGTTTTTGACATGTTCCTTATAGGAGAGAGTGCGATCCAGTGTTACACCAAGGTAGACAGGGTTGGTGCAGTGCTCAAGGGGTGTTCCAGACCATGTGATGTTAAGGAGTCTGTTTGCTTCCCGGTTCCTGAGATGGAATGAGCAGGCTTGGGTCTTCACAGGGTTTGCGTGTAGGTGGTTGCACTCGTAGTAGAGGTGTAGCTCATCTAGGGCTGAGGTGAGATTTGCTTCTACAGCTTCGATCGTACTCTCTTGGGATGTTACACAGAGGTCGTCAGCGTAGATGAACCGCTCAGTGTTCTGGTCCATTGGCTGGTCATTGGTGTAGATGTTATATAGTAGTGGAGCCAGCACACTACCTTGAGGCAAGCCGTTCCGTTGTCGTCACCAGCGACTTTGCTTGTTGTTAAGGACAACATAGAAGTGCCTATCTTTCAGGAGGGCTCTGATGAGGTCTGTGAATGTCAGGTATGTGGTATTCTCCAAGATCTTTTTCAGGAGGAGGCGGGGGTTCACAGTGTCATACACAGCAGACAGATCAACAAAGACGGCTCCTATCACCAGTCCTTTCTGGAACCCGTCTTCAATGTGCTGTGTAAGATTCAGAAGTTGACTTGTTGTGGATTTGCCAGGTTGGAATCCAGCTTGTTGAGGGATGATTGCTGGTTCAACGACTGGAGCAAGCCTGTTGAGGATCAGGTGCTCAAACAGCTTGTACGGGTGGCATGGCAGGGAGATTGGGCGGAAGCTCTTTGCATGTGCTGGATCTTTGCTGGGTTTTAGAAGAGCGATGATTCTGGTTTTCCTCCAGATCTTTGGTATGTTTCTTGTTAGCATGCAGTTGTTCATCATCTCGAGGACCCACTTCCGTGTCAGAGGTCTAACGTACTTGATCTCCTCTGTGAAGATATTGTCCAGGCCGATTATTAAGGGCTTTGATGCTGATATTGAACTCTTCAAGGGAGAACGGCTCAGTCAGTCTGGTGTTTTGGGAGTGCTGAAGTCGGTCTGCCTTTGGTCTTGGCTGTTTGGTGGTGGATTTCCCGTTGAGCAGCAACTGATGCGCACCTTGGTTGGCTGTGGTGGTATACTGTTGCTGTGTTGGTGTTGATGGGTCATTGCTGATTTTTCTGATGAGGCTCCATGCCTTTTTGCCATATCAGTTGTCTCCAGTCGAGTTTGCCATTTCCGCTGGCGGCATTCTGATAGGGAGGCTATGAGTCTCTCACCTACTTCGATGGTTCTTTCAGCAAAGGGGTCAGATTCATAGAGCTGTTGGTATTGCTCATATAGTTCGCTGCTTGAAGCGTCAAGGCTGAGGATGTATTGAGTGTATTGAGCCTCTTGGGATGTTCTTCCGGGCTTCCTGGTGCACTAGCTTGGTGAAGATTTCATAGTTTTTGGGGTCCGCTGGAAGGTGGGCGATCTTCCGTTCAAGATCTTCTTGGAAGCCAGGCCAGTTCGATTCCCAAAGTTGAATCTTCTCTGGAAAGGAACTGTGGTTGGGGTAACTGCAGCATTGACTGTAAGGCTAATGGGGCGGTGATGGGTTTTTGGCAGTGGCTCCAGTACCAGTTTCTTGCTCAATCCAGAGATGCTATGGCTGACAAACACGATATCAGGGTTGTAGCCGGCTTTCCATCGCCCGCTATTAAAGGACTTTGGTTGTTTGGCATCATGGATCAGGTAGAGCTGGTTGGTTTCGGCCCATGCTTCCACTGCATCTCCATCGGCGTTGTTTCCGGTGTATCCCCATTGTGAGCTGTGGCTGTTGAAGTCTCCAATCACTATCCTTGGTTTCCTAGATGATGGTATTTCTGGCATCAGGAAAGGTGTGGGAGGTGGTTTGTAGACGGAGGTGATGGTAATTCCTCTGAGCTCAGCGGTTAGGACCTCAATGTTGTTTTCATCGCTCTTTGATGTTGATTCAATGATTGTCCCATTTTTTGCAAGCATGACGCTTCCATGTTTCTCATGTGGTCTTTCTATGAGGGTGGTCATGCATCCACTCGAGGGCGGGGGTGTTTGGGTCTGCGGTGGGTTTCTTGAAGGCAAAGAATATCACAATGATGCTCTCTGCAAAGTTTGGCAACAAGTTCTTCTTTGGTTGCAGACAGTCCTTCAACATTTAGAGATATGATGGTCAAAGCTGGCCTTGGGGGCGGATGTTGGCCTCTCTTCCTATTCGGGCCTTTTCTGGGCTGATGGGCTTCTGGATATCATTTGTCTTTCAGCTTGGCTTCAAAGTGTTTGGTAGAATTCGCAAATAATATTGGTGATATTACTTGACAGGGATCGCGACGTGAACGCTTCTACCTTGATCCCTTTATTTTTTTTTTGGCGATAATCCCCCTTTCTTGTGCTGCATTTGCAGGAGGTCTGCAATGTTTGCTCAGGTATGACTTTCATGTACTGCTCTAGTTTGGAGAAGGTGAGACATCAGTCACCAGTTCTCTGTGAGATATATATATATATATATATATATATATATATATATATATATATATATATATATATATATAATGTGCCATTATAGTCACATATGAATCCACTGACCTTGAAGTCCAGGCGTCACAAGTTAATTCCACCCTTCCTGCTGTACTCAGAGGTTCCTCAACTTTATGCTTCACTTCCATGTAGAGCCTGGATACAGCTGTGTTGGTGAAAAAAACAGCAGGACAGAGTCACATACCTGTGTGCCAGAGTTTTTAGCATGTGACAAAAGCCTTCATTTTCAACAACATTGTATGGACGCAGATCTTTGCACATGAAGTAGGTGATGGACTGTGTTATTTTCTCAGATCTCTCACAGTTGGATGGTAGTTTTGTTAAGTGTGTCCAGTGCTGGTTGATTTTTTGGCACAGCAGGTTTAGCATTTGCTTGGCTAACAGTGGCTAACGCTGTCTCTGGATGGTGGAGTGTGAGGTGAGCCCTCATGTTTGTAATATTATTATGTTATTATGTAATATTATGATACTGCTTGCAGATCGCATGTGTCATATCCATGTCCTTCTTTCTCATTGTAAAAAATCCAAAATAAGTCTAGCCGTTTGATTTAAACACTGATGGCATGTTTCTGATTTCTTTCTCTGGTGCCTCCATTTTTATTTTGATGAACTTCCTGCCAAATGCGGCTGACTGACACCACTGCTGACCTCACCAGGAAAAAAAGTAACCTTCGTCACCATCTAGTGGACCGCAAAAAGCAATTGATTTTATTATTCTAGTACCAAAGGTTGTATCAAAATGTGTATTTGCAAAAATAATAATAAAAGACTGATATTTGGCATCCATGTATTGATACAATATCGCCATGCAAACTTTCACAATACAATGCTGTATCTATTTTTTCCCCCCATCCCTAGTGGTCACAAAAGCAAAAAATATCTGCTAAAAAGTGAGCTAAGAGCAGTTTGTTAATGTGGTTAAAGGCAAAAGATGCCATTCCATACCACTAACTGTAGACATGAAAGGCATGTTAATGGAAATACACATACTAAAGGGTTACATTTAAGTAAAAGTTGGAGGCACTTGTACCTTACTAAAGTCTTTGCATTTTATCGTACACTACTTTACACTTGTAGTCCATGTCTCAGAGGTGAAATATTTGATTTTGATGCTGGTTACATTTATTTGACATTTATACTTACTTTATATCATAATACTTCATTTTCTTTTTCAAATATGAGCCTTTTTCCTATACATGTTTTCCTTTCCCTTTTCAGTAATACATTTCAATTACATTATTATTATTTTTTTTATTTCAGGATTCAGAATTTCACATTTCAAATCGCCATTTAACAATTTTAATTTTACAATCAATTCCCAGTTTCCTTTTTTGGTTTCCTTTTTAATTATGGTGCCATAAACCTTAGTACTAAAATCTATTAATAGTGGATTTGCTTCCCCCCCCCCCAAGTTTTTCTCTTTCTCTCTAAGGGCCAAGCCCATTTTTTATTTTCACCCCTACCCGTACCCCTCTTTTCCAGTGCCCCTTGCCCCTTGCAACAAAGTTACAAGGGGTAGTGGTTGAAATATTCCCCTATCAAATGGGACAACCCTTCAAACACGGAAATGTCATCATTAGTCGTCAGTGACGTTGTAAACAGACGCGACGAGTTTGTTGCCAGGAAACCTCAAAGTGCCGTCTTCAGCTGTGGTGATTTCTCTTGCGTCGGCTATAGGCATCTTACTGGGGTTGTCAGCAGCAAATCGGAAGAACTTTTTGGAAACCTGCTGTGGGGTGATTTTTCCCTCCAGACCAAGTTCTTTGATCAATGTTCTGTATCATAACAAAAATGAATAGTAATGAATAGTAAATGAATAGTAAAAACAATAACAAAACACAAATGTTTGTATGCGATCAGGCAACTTTGAAACAAATGACTCACTCCCAAAGTGGTTTGGCAGCACTTCTAGATCTTTGGAAACACTGCTCATTATCTGCTCTATACCAAATAAGCTGTCTGGTTTGCTGAGGACTCCCTGCGATGATGGAACATAGGGGTGTTATTGTAACAGATTTCAAAGAAACCAATGCTATTGCTTGCAATTACTATAAATTATAAGGATGACAAACCCAGACTATCAAAATGACTGTGACAATGAATATGTTGATTTTGTTGGGCATGACAGAACAGGTCAATCATACATAAAATGGACAGGAAAATTTTTCAGGTGGTGTTTTCCTTCTTTGCCTCCCTACTATGACAACAATGGTATTATCACAATGACATTTGCCATTTATCTGATTGAGATAGATGGACGCTTCGTTCACAACTTATAGTTTCACGATACAATTTGATCATACAAGTCATCAATTAAAAATGAACACTACCAGGCGTCTTCATGACAGGATAGCCGAGCTCTGTACTAGCAACCCGTGCTCCTACCCTGCCAGTCTTTACTGATATTAGAGGAGCGATAACGTGCAGCAACTTTGCTGCTGGATTTTCGGGCGTCATATGCCATCAAAGGAGCGAAATACTACATGTAAATGCACTGTCATGCACAAATCAGCCTGAAAACAAAGTATAACGTTAGCTATTTAGCTAACTTAGAGACAGCACGATACACACACACACACACACACACACACACACACACACAACTAGCGATTTTTTTTTTGTTATGTTTGTTATAACAAATGTATGTAATACATTGAAACGACATTTCCGACGGTTATCATATAATCTTCAAATCTTTATTTACGAAGAAAATACTTACATTTATGGTTTTCTTTCATTGCCTGTGAAGCATTCCCTGCCATCTTGCCGGTGATTCGCAAGGCATTCTGGGAGATTTCTCGTAGCACTTGCTTTGGAGTGTGCCATATAGCCCTAGCACTCCACCCTTCCCCTCTGCCTCAGTAAGAATCGGGACATCCCTACCCCTATGCGTGAACGCACAAAATGGAGGGGTAGGGGCAAATGGTAGGGTTAAGGGGTGTATTGGGATTGGGCCTAAGTTTCCAGTGCTGTTTCGGACTGTAGCCTGCTAGAGGTGTTCTTCGTCGTCTTGTGTCTTTTATTACCTTTTTCACTTATTGTGAAAAACATCAAGTTAAATATGCCTTTACAATATCATGATCACCAGTCAGTGTAATACAATATACTTTTCTCAAATCATGTTCAATACTACTTCTCATCGGTGTATAATATGCATTATACAACAGTTAGTTCCGGCCCTGCAATATGATTGGTCGAGAGACAGTAAAACCGTGACGATATTGGAGTACAACATCACGGTTATTTCACTGTGTATGTATCACTCCGCCTCACAGCTGATTGCAATCAACAATCAAATCAAAACTGGCGGTTAGTGTCAGTTAGGTCAGCAGCTGCGTTGCATCCCTGGAAAAGTATTTAAACAAACTTCCACCAGATGCAAATGCCCTTTATCTGAAGCCCAGGATGACAGCAGCTCACACAGATAATCTCTGGTACACTAAAGCTCCGCTGGGAATAAACTCACTCGCACAGATGCTGCCAAAGATGTGTAAAGAGGCGGGGACAACAGCTATCTACACCAATCACAGCCTCAGGGTGACTGCCATACAGAAGCTGTCAGATGTGGTTCTTGATGCTAGGGAGATCATGACAGTGAGTGGGCACAGGTATGATGTTGTTTTAACGCAGCCTATGAGTAAATTTAGTCTTCTAATTAGGAGTCGGGCCCTAAAATATACCTTTTGTCTTGCCGGTCTGAGAGCTTGTTAAAAAGCTACTTGAAGCCATCCATGGAGAGCAGAAAACGATGGAGCAACATACTTTCAGATCAGAAGGCAGAGTCTGCTGTGCCTGTGAAGCGACAGTCCACCATGCAGTCACCAGAGACTTATTTCACCGGCTGCACAATTAATGGAAACGTGCAGACAAATGTGTATAAAGAGTAAGTGCCTGGCGCACCATGTCTGCGTTACATAGCAACGGTGACAGCGGAGTCCTGACGGAACTATTTTTGTTGGCAGAAGACAAATAAAATGCTTAAATTATCTATTTTGTCCTCATTTTTCAACATTTCTTAATCAGCCTTGCTTATTTAACTGCTGAACTGTTGTTAGGCCTCGTGCCTATGACCAAATCACAGCCGTGACGATATAAGAGTATAACTTTACTCCCTCTCGTGTGATATTGCTTAAATATAACATTGATATTATTATTTTCCACCATTTTAGTTCATTTTTATTAACTCTTAAAAGTGGGCCCAGTGGGTGACCCTGATCCAGGAAAACCACTGGTTGTTCTGGTTGTTACTGGCTGTGTGTGTTAAATTGTTACTGTACTTAGTGTTAATGTAATTTGAAGCATTCTCTGGCACAACAATTCCTTCCGGATAAATACAAATCTACTGAATTTAATCAAGTTTGAATTTTATGTATAAACTATGATGGTCTTGGTGCTTTTAGTATGCACTCTGACTTAAGTAATGTGTATTTTTATGTCAATCAATCAATCAGTCAATCAATCAATCAATTTTATTTATAAAGCCTATGTGATTTTTTTTCTACATTTAAGCTGAAAATCTTGTTTTTGCATACATTGCTGCAGTGATATGGACGTGTACTTTAGAGCATCATTATACTGTGACATAGCTGGTGGGTGTGCTGCGTATATTATTGGCACAAGTTGCTTTCAGTTTTTATTTTATATAGTTTAAAATTGTATATGTAACTCCTGGTACCTGGAAAAGGGGGGAATCTCTGACTTGGGAATCAATATCAGCAATCTAGATCTAAGACTGTATCTAGAGTTCTCTATACAAAATGATTAACTTGATCTGGGTATGGGGTTTCTTGATCCACTGTGTTCTCTAGGTTGTTAAGGAGATTGGCAGTAGCAGACTCTAGAAGAAGTAGTAAGACCTCCAGCCCACACACAAACAAACATGCAACCAATGTTAATGAAAGGTAGAAAATTATTATTTCAGAAGGTTCATTTTAGTTTTATCCACAGTGCACATTTCCCTTAATGAATGTATTCTTAAAATTAAAATATCTCCTTCAACCAAAAATGAGACCCAAATAAAGAAAAGTTAACTTCCCACACGCAGGGGGGTGACTCGCGGCAAATGGTTGCAAGCCGGAGTCGACCCGCTGCAGCGAGGCATCGCCTCTGTACATGGGGCGACGGCACTATCCACTATGCTACCGACGCCCCAGTTGTATTCCTTTAATGTGAAAAGTTACCTTAACCTCACACCTCACACCCCTTTAAGTTGCTTCACATTAGTTTGGATTCCTTAAAAAAGGGTTTGATTTCTTGTGTTGATTTTGGGGGGGAAAAAAAACAAAAAACAGACAACACTGAGATTTTTGGGGGAAAAAATAAAATGAAATAAATTTCCTCAGTTTAATTCCATGTGACGTGCTTCCTACCGCCCCTCAAAACTGCATAGTCCACGAAGCAGTATTCAGATGACACGGCATCCACAGCACAAAAAGAGATCCTGACGGCAATCAGCTAACAGATCATGAGTAGTTATTAATGCATAAATGGCATTTATGATACATTAACCATTGGTAAAGACAATAAGTACAACTCATAAACTATTTACAGTGGGCACCTTTTAGTGAAGTGGTATCAATTTATGGTTTCCTAGCTTCAAGGCAACTACTGGTTCACATTAATTTTAATACATTAGGAAAATCAACTTGCTTCAGTCAGGCAGTCTCTCACAGTCAACATCATGTTTACATTTATTCTCATTGACACTGTGAGAATGTTGGTGTGTGGTACTGAGTTTTCAATTCAGTCTTTACCGACAACCCTGTCGTCATCAACAACTTTCAGCTGGTTCTACAGGAAAATGTTTAATTAGCTTGTTAATTAGTTTCGGCTCAGATCCTAATGGGACTCTTAGTGTGTATTAAAGTCAGGTGCACTGGAAAGGTCAACCAGTTTTGCATATACCTTTACAATTTAGACAGCTGCTTAATTAGAGCTATCAAGCTATGAGTCACTCACATTAGACCCAAGTCATTTCTAATACAATGAAAGGTCACTTCAATTTACACATACCTACACTCAGTCTTTGGTCGTTTTAGGATATTTAGAATGGCATTAAAGCTACATTGCTCACAGTTTAACAAATAATGCTAAAACACACAGCGTCCAATAACTTGTGACTGTATGGTAGGGTGTTAAACCATTCCAAATGACAGTAAAATGTAATTTGTGCCAGTAAGACCACTGTGACATGGGAGTTTACAGACTCATTTGGTTACTTGTCCTTCATGCCTCTGGATGGATGAGGCAGAAAGAAGGCAGCCTCCTCCACTGTTGGCCCATTATGTAGTCTTATACTTAGAAAATGATCATCTTCATACGTAATGGCATATAAGGACAGACAAGCCTCCTCCACTGTTGGCCATCTCTAGCTGACTTGGCAGCGTGACCGCAACTCATCATCATCACTTCCTTTCAGCTTCGCTTTTTATGGGCATAGCATCCCATGCCTTTTCTTTTTTAATTCATGATAATTTTTGGACTTTACACTGACATTTCATTTGAAAACGTTGACATCTTCAGACACTGCAGGTCGAAGATTGAGGCAGATCTGTTGAATGTGCCCAGCGGTTCAACTCAAAGTGTGAGTATATGCCTGCACTCATGCCTCATGGCATAAAAATGAGAAACCAGACTCCTCCAATACTGGCAGTCCACCGTCTGCTTGGCAGCCTGACCACAGCACATCATCCCTCCCTCAGCTTCTGCAGTTCTTCTCCAAATGATTTTTCTTCTTCTCATTTTAGGTTATTTGCGTTTACATTTGTGTTTATACTTTGCCCCAGGGGCCCTTTACATTTTTTTCCTGAATTCCTTAGGTTTGGCCAAATGTGGGTTTAAACAGACTAAATTAATTGTGTTTTTTTATGATTATGCAAAAAGGCAAAAAAGATGATGTACTGGATTTTACCCCTTAGTCCATGTCTGTGCCGCTACTTTATATTCCAGTCAGTTGGGAATGGTACTTTGCCATCAGTACCTTTTTCTTGTTAGGGCTGTAGGAATCTCTGCAAGGTAGGGCTGTCAACGAATATTCTAAATTCGAATTTAAATTCGAATTTGAAAAAAAAATGGACCTTCGAATGTGAAAATTGATATTCGATTGTGGAGAGAGAAAAAAAAACACCACCGCAGCTGTCCTCTTTGCAAGCGGGCGTTGGCATCAGACGCACATTTCTCCATGCTGGTCGACAAGCGGTTCTGCTCCCAGCTGTTGTCTCCATCACCCGCCTTGACACATTCGCTCGCGGCTTGCGCAGAAAATAGACCAGACGCCAAAATGATCGCTGCAGGGCGCGAACCGGTCACGGTCCGGTGCTTCGAGGCTATTCGCAGCACTTCTGCGGGCGGTGTGGTCACAGGTCAGAGAGGGGGGGCGAGCGAGAGGTCCGCGGTCGTTTATAACGTAATGTTATAGATAATTGTTTTATGTGTTTTAATGTGTAGGTATGTAAATGTTTTCAAAGACGTTTAAATGTTGAAATAAAAATACCTACAGGTAGTTATGTTTCATATACAAGTATGTTTCCTTGTATTAGTTTGCCCTTTTGTGGACATAATGCGGAAAAAAAAATATTCGAATGGTTCGAACCTATGAGTTATTTTTAGAAGGAATATTCGAACGTCATTTTTGAGCAATTTTGACAGCCCTACTGCAAGGTGATCATTGGAAAATACGGCTGGAACCCTTGTTAAAGGAATACATTGACATTCACACATTTAAGATGCAATATCTCATCAGGGTGCCCAAATAGCTTGCAGCACAAAAGTGAAATGGCATGTTGACATTGTTGCATTTGTCACTGAAACCTTCAGGTGCCCCTAACCACATGCTAGCTCATTATCCTACAGCTCTCAGCACCATCTGGTTGAAATGAGTAATGCTGAGTGGGAATTCTAAGAAACTGAAGCTGAAGGACATATGATGATACTTTTTATCCAGCACATGGCAAAAGGAAAATGACCGCCTAAAATTTCAAATGTCAAAATGTCCCTTAAAATATATTTTAGTCAGCCTGATAAGGAGGCTGCCAGATGATGAGAAATCCAAATCATGCACAGTGTTCAGACTTCTAAGCTCTCAGCCAGACTCTCATCTCTTTCTCTCTGTTCATATTCAATGGCTTACTGCACCAAAGCTCCAAACCAAGCTTAACAGTAGGCCAAGTGTTATCCCCCTTTCATGTAAAATCTCATTAAATTAGTTATCCAGCTTCTGTGTTTCTTACCACCCATTTGCCAGATGTTTTTATTGCATTATCATTACCTCACTTCGACCCTCTAAACTTTCCTTCTGCCAAAACATTGTGGGAGCCGGGCATCGAGTGGCTGTCCTTTGCTGGGAGGTTATTGATGAGTTGCTAATGAAAGGCCTATTAAAGGCGAACATATTGATCCACTGAGGACCTGATGACAGTATCATTGCAACAGGGACACAATTGAAAAAGACGTACACTGCCAAGAGGCTGAAGAGCAAGGATAGAATAATCATTTTATATACTGCTCCATCCCTGGTCTCACTATTTATGTTTTTAGTTAATATCTGTGTTACATTTCTCTCTGCCCCTCTTTGTAATCTCACATTTGAATGCAAATGACGGCCATTACATGTAAAGTGAGTAACACTAAGTCAATATCAAACTAATAATGTCATAGATAAAAGTGATTTATGCTAACTTTATTCCTGTCTGTAGCGTAATCTGTCATGGCCTTTAGTGCAATGGAGGACCCTCTGCTTCTACCCTGTTCTTCCATTTCCCACCAAATAAACCAAAAAACATAAAATAACATAAAATGACTGCAAACCAATATGCATGAGCTAATCATGCATAGTCACTGAGATTGCTGAGATATGATAAATAAAAAACTGTGAAAGCTGCTCCCCTGCCTTTGACAAAGACATTAAAGCTGAAAAAGTTAATAAAAGACAGGTGATTATTGAGCATAAAAAACAATACATACAGAAGTTTATTTACCACCCCAACAAAGAAATCTACATTATAGAAAAAAAAATAAGTGAACTGTTTTAAAGTAATTCATTCCTTCATTACACTACCTTTGAATGAGCAGAAATTCAGTCATACACATGCAACTCTAATATAACATCACAGGAAAAATATCTCTTTAAAAAATCTAAAGCCTTCAAAAGCCTTTTTACTATCTTTTTCTTCTTTCGGCTGTTCCCTTTAGGGGTTGCCACAGCGAATCATGTGCCTCCATCTAACTCTATCCTCTGCATCCTCTTCTCTCACACCAACTGACTTCATGTCCTCTTTCACGACATTCATAAATCTCCTCTTTGGTCTTCCTCTAGGCCTCTTGCCTGGCAGTTCCAACCTCAGCATCCTTCAACCGCTATATTCATGATCCCTCAGCTGAACATGTTCAAACCATCTCAGTTTGGCCTCTCTGACTTTATCTCCAAAACATCTAACATGAGCTGTTCCTCTGATGTACTCATTCCTGATCCTATCCATCCTCATTAATCCCAAGGAGAACCTCATCATCTTCATCTCTACTACCTCCAGCTCTGCCTGTCTTTTCCTCAGTGCCACTGTCTCTAAACCAAACAACATTGCTGATCTCACCACCGTCTTGTACACCTTTCCTTTTAATCTTGCTGGTACTCTTCTATCACACATCAGACCTGACGCTTTTCTCCATCCGTTCCAACCTGCTTGCGCACGTTTCTTCACCTCTTTTCCACACTCTATGTTGCTCTGGGCTGTTGACCTGAAGTACTTAAAATCCACCAACTTCTGTATTTCTACTGCCTGTTACCTCACCATTCCACTTGGGTCCTTCTCATTCACATACACATGTATTTTGTCTTGCTACGACTAACCTTCATTCCTTTTCTTTCCAGGGCATACCTCTAGATTTTCCTCCACCTGCTCCCTGCTCTCACTACAGATCACAATGTCGTCTGCAAACATCATAGTCCATGTAGATTCCTGTCCAACCTCATCTGTCAACCTGTCCGTCACCATAGCAAACAAGAAGGGGCTCAGAGCTGATCCCTGATTCAGTCCCACTTCCACCTGAAACTCCTCTGTCACACCTACAGCACACCTCACCACTGTCCAACAGCTCTCATACATGTCCTGCACCACTCTAACATACTTCTCTGCCACTCCAGACTTCCTCATACAGTACCACGGCTCCTCTCTCGGCACCCTGTCACATGCTTTCTCTAGATCTACAAAGACACAGTGTAGTTCCCTCTGACCTTCTCTGTACTTCTCCATCAGCATCCTCAAAGCAAATACTGCATCTGTAGTACTTTTTTTTCCTGGCATGAAACCATACTTCTGCTCACAGAAGCTCACTTCTGTTCTTAGTCTAGCTTCCATTACTCTTTCCCAGAGCTTCATTGTATGGCTCATCAACTTTATCCCTCTGTAGTCTCCCTTGTTCTTAAAAATTGGCACCAGTACACTTCTCCTCCATTCCTCAGGCATCCTCTCACTCTGTAAGACCTTGTTGAAAAACCTAGTCAAAAACTCTACTGCCACCTCTCCTAGACAACTCAATACCTCCACAGGTATATCATCAGTACCAACTGCCTTTCCACTCTTCATCCTCTTCAATGCCCTCTTTACTTCAGCCTTACTAATCTTTGCTACTTCCTGCTCCACAATGGTCACCTTTTCTACTCTTTGTTCTCTTTCATTTCACTTCTTCTTAGCTAACCTCTTTCTCTATATACACTTCTGCATTACCTCATTCCACCACCAGGCCTCCTTATCTCCCTTCCTTCTAAGATGACAAGATGACACACCAAGTACTCTCCTACCTATCTCTCTGATAACATTAGCTGTAGTTGTCCAGTCATTTGGGAGCACTTCCTGGCCACCCAAAGCCTGTCTCAACTCCTCCCTGAAAACCACACAACCCTCTTCCTTTTTCAGCTTCCACCACTTCATCCTCTTCTCAGCCTTTGCCCTCTTTGTCTTCCATCCTATGCTGTCTGGCTACACTCTCACCTACCAGGACTTTGCAGTCACTAATCTCCTTCAGATTACATCATCTACACAAGGTGTAGTCCACCTGTGTGCTCCTACCTCCTCTCTTATAAGTCACTCTATGTTCCTGCCTCTTCTGGAAGAAAGTATTCACTACAGCCATTTTCATTCTTTTTTTGCAAAGTCTACCACCAACTGTCCTTCTGCGTTCCTATCCTGGATACCAAACCTGCCCATGACTTCCTCATCACCTCTGTTCCCTGCCCCTACATGTCCATTGAAGTCTGCACCTCACCTCTAGGGATGTTCTGCATCACGTCATCTAACTCACTCCAGAATTTCTCCTTCTCTTCTAACTCACATCCTACCTGTGGGGCATAACCCCTAACAACATCGAACATCACAACTTTAATTTCTAGCTTCAGACTCATCATCTTATCTGACACTCTTTTCACCTCCAGAACATTCCTAACAAACTCCTCCTTAAGGATAACTCCTACTCCATTTCTCTTCCCATCCACACCGTGATAAAAACAGCTTAAACCCTGCTCCTAAGCTTCTACACGAGATCTCGTCCCATCAGATTGATAGGGCATTTGTCAGAATACAAAAATGAGTGTTTGAAAAACTTCCCCATCTCAGAATCAAAACAATTCAGCAGAGCAGTGTATTTTTCAATAATCGCTACTCCAGCAACCCCAATTGTTTTCTGATATCTCCCACTTAGTTTTCGTTTAACCTTCGGATGAAAATCACAACGCCTTATGACTGATTCTGTGGCCCCAGAATCCACCAAGAAACAGAGTTGAACACCTTTAACTGACAGCGGGTATCGAGGCCTCCTTTTTGTATGCCTCCGCTGAAAAATCAGCCAGCATATTGCTTTGCTCACTCGCTCTCTGTTTAGATTCAAGGTGCAGAATCGCGTCAGAAACAAGCTCATACTCTGTATCAGTCATGATGTGCATGTTGTGTGTTTCTGTATTTGTGTTAGTGTCAGTGCTCTCACGTGTCTGAAGCGTTGGTTGGTTTTCCAGATCAGTGTCGTCACCAGATTCGGCCATCCTCATGCTCTCACCACATAGTCAGTCTGACTCATTTGCCCCATTTTTTTCTTGTTGTTTCCCCCTTTATGGCAGTTTCTTGCCCAATGTCTCTTTCTGTCTTTGTGTCTTCCTTTTGACTTTCCTCAAGTGCGGTCAGTCCACCACACTGCATCGCTGCTTGTCTCAGGCGGTATAGACAAGCAGAGACAGTCTCATATGCATCCTGTTTAACTGCCACCACTTTTCCCCAGTCCAAACGAACAGGGAACTCCATTTTCAATCTTGTCATCAGCCGAAGAACAATGTCTCTGTAAGCAGCGCTGATTCAGAGAGGCCAGCTGCTCCCTCTGGTTCGTGGTGTTCAACATACGGTGGAGGCTGTTCAGGTGGAGCCGAGTCGAGGTCCGAATACAGCTTTGAACACTGCACCGGGACACCTTTGGGGCCCTGCCTATGCTTGGCTTCTCTCATCCAACTGCTAAAAGCTGACCAATCTGCCTGGTTACTTGACCTTACCTCCAAACTTCCCTTCTAATCCCCTTCTTTCTAAGTCTGTCAACTTCATCTCTAAAGCCTCGAGCTGTTTAACACTCAGGCTGCCTGTTCTCGGGAAACAGCACTTATTGACCCACAGATCTAACTGAGCCACGCTCTCCTTTCCATAATTAATAAATAAATCTCATGTTGGGAGCACCATAATCAGGCTCAATTTTCCCCTTTGAGGTTGTGCTCTGTCCAGATCCCATTGTAATCAAACTCTGTTTTCTTAGTAGTATTACAAGTAAATCAAATTTGTGGAAGCAAAAATCAATCTCAAAAAAATGCACAAACTTATCACTTTAAAGGAAATTTTTTACCTTTACCCGAAAGCGCGCACGACTTGCAAAAAGGAAATAAAGAAAAAATGCGCTTCACTCACTCTGTCTGTTCCACTTTGATAGCAAGTGTTTCTATTTCTCCTCTAACCCAGACAGCTTCTCACCACCTTTTCTTCCACCTTTAACGGCTGAAATAATCAGGTGTTGTGTTAGGTTCCTAACCTACACTACTTTAGGTCCCTGACCTAAACCGAGCTCACCACTTTTCCTGCACTCAGTTTCCCAGAAACTGTGCCTGGCACATCTGCCAACCTATCTCAATAGGTGGAAAAGATTTTCCTGCGCAGTCCTCAAAACTCACCAGAAAAGACAGCGAGGTGTTGACAGCCACCAGGTTCGCTGGACCCCGATGGTGAAGGGAATCCCAGTTTTCCAGACATCAGGCCCTCCTCTCAAACCTTCCTTTGTGGGGGAGTTTGAGGTGGTAAGAGCCTTGGCTCTTGCTGTGCGCACAGTCTTCACACCTTTAGTCCAGAATTCCAGAATCCGCTCACAGATGAAGTCCCTTCGTGGTCGCCAATTTTGTGGTGGCAAAACTACTATTTAATGAACAATTTAAAGAAAAAGTCTTCACACATCGGCTGTCTTTCTTGAGTTTTAATAAGCATTCATGAATGGAGACACTCACACATACAACCACATGAACAGTCAGTCAGTGAATGCCTAGCAAGTCCTCTCACCCTGCTATCTTTATAGTTCCCATAACACATGCACATCAACAGTCAACATATGTGGCGCCTTGACATTCCTAAAACACATCTCTTGAGACTAACAAGGACACTTGTTGTCCTCCCTGGCTCATAATCTTGGTGTCTGAGCCTCCCTGGCTCGTGACCTTGGTGTCTCTCACTGCTGTCACAGTAGGGGTTAAATGAGCACCACACATCATACATCATAGCAATACCAAATACCATACATTATAGGTTAAACATGGTTAAAAACAGAATTTTCCCATCACACTACCTTTCCACTTTGTCTCCTGAACACACAGTATATCCGCCTTCCTCCTCTGCATCATGTCAGCCAACTCTCAAGTTTTCCCTGTCATAGTCATTCAAAGTCCCTACTCTTAGTTCTCGACTCTTGCCTTTACTCTTCTCTCTCTGCCTATGGACATGCCTTCCTCCTCTCCTTTTTCGACTAAGAGGCCGTTTACACGTTGCCGGCTATTTTCATAAACGGACATTTCACCGTCTCCATTTTCAAAAAGATCTTCGTTTACACTTACCCGTGTATATATACACAACAGCATGCCAAACCTGTAGGTGGCTTTGTAACAAGAAGCTCAAACCTTCCATGTATCCATTGTCACCATAGCAACATAGGTCGCACTTTTGACACAGGCGCAAGTTACGGCGTATACTGTGACGTCGGCTGCCTATAACTCCGTTTATCTCCGTTTATCTCAGTTTACATGCAAACGCGCAACCGGAGTTTTCCAAAATCTCCACTCTGGCCGGAGTTTTTAGAAAGACTCGTTTTCAGAGGAGAAATCTCCGTTTGCGTGTAAATGAAGGGCACAAACGAAGGAAGATGTCTCCGTTGATCAAAATCACCGTGTATGTGTAAACGGCCTCTTACAGTAGTCCAATTTCCACCAGCTCCCTGTAGGTCAACAGCACCAGTGGAGAGCTTGGTTAAAGGATGACTTCGGTATTTTTCAACCTGGGCCCTATTTCCCCATGTATATGTGTGCATATGATTCATAGGTTCAACTCGTTCTAAAATTGGTTCAGTATTAAGAGAGGCGGATGCAGCCAGGAGCTGCGAAACGAGCTAAAACGGTAACGGGGGCAAATGCGTCCCGTATAAGTTTGCGCATTAAAAGTGCTTTTTTTTCGCCACTGACCGGTTCAGATCGCCAGTGCTATCTCTGTAAATAGCATACTAGCCTTTCCCTTACCTCTGGGCTGTGTGATGTCACGAGCTTTGCTCCACTGTGTCTGTAGCTCTCTCTACTCATGGGGCAGCCGTTTTCTTGAGTAAGAGGTGTTTCGGGATTGGATGTCTTCTCTTCTTCGGCTGGCAGTAGTCATCTTGGGAGAAGTGAGCACTGCAGACCCGATGGTCTGCAAGGCCCAGTGTCTGGACAGGAGTGTTAGCATCCATTTGTAGCACAACTAGCCACAACTGTACGGGGTGTTGCGCGACATCCTGTTCTTGCGTTCGGGAAAAAGTCCCGTTTATTTGAGCACTCCAAAAACTCCGGTAACACTCCAGGGGATAGCACGTAAAAGACTCCGTCCCAAACTCTGACTCTTCTAGCGTAACACACACACTTCATACACACTCACTTACAGTACCCAGCGGGGAAGCCCTCTCCCTCTCTGCTCCAACACTGACTGACAGCTGACTCCACTCATACCACACTCACCACTGCCCCAGGGTCACTACAGTATGCTATTTACAGAGATAGCACTGGCGATCTGAACCGGTCAGTGGCGAAAAAATGCACTTTTAATGCGCAAACTTATACGGGACGCATTTGCCCCCGTTACTGTTTTAGCTTGTTTCGTGGCTCCTGGTTGCATCCACCTCCCTCAATACTGAACAATTTTAGAAGTTGTACCCATGAATCATACGCACACATACTCATGGGGAAATAGAGCCCAGGTTGAAAAATACCGAAGTTATGCTTTAACCCAGGCCTCGACTGATCCGCTATGGAAGTCATATTCGTGATTTGCATGTTTGATTTGGCATAGGTTTTATGCCAGATGCCCTTCCTGACACAACTCTCTGCATTTATCCCAGCTTGGGACCACCCCAATGAGAACACTGGCTTGTGCCCCTCAAAAGCCTTTCTACTAAATATATTATAATCCCGTCTCCAATATCTATTTTATATTGCTGTGAAAACATCAACAAGTTTCTCCTTCAAACTGTATTTATTCAGGTTTTTCGCTAAAAACTACATTTTACAAGATTACATTGAACAAATCATGAAACTTAATAAAAATTAATTTATCTCTCCCCAGTGCTCTTTTTTTCCTTAATAGAACTTGAATGCATCATAATGTAAATCACTGCAACGTCTGTGATCTGTTCTTTTGGGCATTGGCTGCTTAGAGCTAACTTTAATTAGCCCTCGATTTTAAAACAGATTTGTTGTTGTTGTTGTTCAAAATGTAGCATTATCAGGGAAACAGTGGGGTGCATCCTTTGAAGCAAAAATAGTGAGTTTACTGGTTCCTGAAGGTGTCCTGAGGAAGATCTCTGTTTGTCCAAAATGCGTTTTCTCTGGATGACCAAGTGCTGGTCTCACTCTGAAGTCGTCGAAGAGTAGTGCTTGGTCACTGACTTCTGTTATCAAACACTGGAACAAAAAAGCTGTCTTTTCACGTTGGCATGATATGCACTCCCAGTGGCATCAGGGGAAACGTGGCATGACAACAATGTAAGTTTAGGGGGTGGAAGTCCAGGAAGGGTGGGCGCGAGTGCTGGTGGATGGGTGTAACAACCATAGACTACCACCCAGGAGGCTGGTGTTTGCTAGGCTGACCAAACGTCCTCTTTTGCCCGGACATGTCCACTTTTCACATCCCGTCCAGGGCGTCCGGGGTTTTTTTATAAACTGATGATAATGTCCGGTTTTCCGTGTGTTTGTGTGTGTGTTAGAGTGCGGCACGGGCCACATATTTCTGTCCGAACCCGACCCAAGCCCGACATTATTTAATGACCAAAGCACTGAGTTTGTGTCACACAGTGGTTACAGGCTATTTAACAGGCTGGGCGTGCACCGTGGGTGCTCAGCTGCGGAGAGGGAGACCTCCGTGTTTGAGATGGGAGCGGGAGGCGGGAGGTCCGAGGCTTCTAGTGAGAGGAGAGGGAGAAATATAACAAAATAAGATAAAATAGGAACAACCTGGCTCCCTCTTTTATTTTATTTTCAGCGTTTAATCAAGGCGGAGGCGGGCGGCTGGAGGTCCGAGACTTCCAGAGTGGTAGAAACAAACAGCCAATGTGTGTCTGTGTGTGTTATGTTCAGGTGTTGTCACGTAAATAACAGTGCCCAAACAATAAACAGGACAGACAATAGGATTTTATTTATTTTTACACTACATTTTCATTGAAAGCTGACCCAATCCGACCCGAGCCTGAATACAATTTATAGCTACATTTTTGACCAAACCTGACTGACCCGTCGGGTACCATCAGGCTCAGATCACCACACTCTAGTGTGTATATGTGTCCCCTATTGGGGCCTATCTAAATTTCTGTCTTTGAGAGGTATTATTTTGTAATATAACTGAATTTTCTATCCATACATATAAATTTTAAATATATTAAAATTATAAGGCATCTTTGAGTAAACTGCAAGTAACGTTTAAGTAGGCTATGTCATGGCCGGCCGAATGTCCTCTTTTTTGGAAATCAAAATATGGTCACCCTAGTGACATGCCCTGATGAAGGCCAGTGAGCATGGCCGAAACATGTTGGTGATTTTAATGTTCATCATGAACTAGCCATTTAATAAGGCCTTTTAACTTTTGCACCAGAGAAGAGTTGCCTTGGATTTTGTTTTTTTTCAAGATGTACTACACTTCCTGACCAAAGAGCACCTTCCTGGATACCATGATACTGCAACCCACATGAGCACTTCATCTGCTGTTGTCTTCATGGTCACCCTAGTGTTTGCTTCCCGCAAGATTTTAAGCCATTTTTTCAAAACCCAAACACGCACTTTTGTTGCCTAAACCTAGCCATGTGTGTGTTGGCAAAATGTAACCACTTGTTTGTTGCTGATGATAAACAAAAAAAACACAACAACAAAAAAAAAACAAAACCTCAATTTGAATACTGACATAGTGCGTTTATTCTAAAAGAGACTGTATGCAAACTGTATATTTCCTGGATTATGAAAACAGACAATGCATGTAACAGCCTGAAGTTCACACGGTGTCCCAGAACATCAACAACCAATACCAACCTAAATACCTTGCAATCATATGTCAACATGGAAAGTCCACAACCAAACATCGATATGTGACAAGGTCAAAGTGATGATGCTGGGACGACAGCTGCTACTCACCATCATGTCACACAACAGTGGGGTCACAGAGCTCATTTGCTAAACAGTCATTGTTCCCATTTGTTGGTTTTCAACGTCAAAAATGAACTTCTGTGCTTAAAAGACACTTTATTGCTCTAGTGAAAACAAATCTTATATAATAGGAATAAAAACAAACAACAAATACCGAATCGTGTTCTTCCCCCTTCTGCTTGTACTATATAAACACTGCAACTTTTACCAGTGGTGGCTGCTGGTCTTTCAAGGAGGGGAAGCTCATTTTCGGCCTACATCATAAAATGTGTCCGTTTAAATACGTAAATTCTACCCTCTGGGGCTGCTGCGCGAGGCTAGTGTGACTGCCTATGAGTGCTTTGGGACGGTGGAGGGGCTCACAGCAGCACCCGCTGCTTGTTGGGGACAGTAACTGCAGAGTGACAGAAGTCAGAGTCTCCAAACACGAGTACAGTGTCCAATAACATCAGAAAAAGATGCTAGATTTGTCGCTAGTTGTTTTTAACAAAGAAAAAGTCACTAAGAGGAAAAGTCTCCAGATCAACTTGGAACAACAGAATGAAACTTGAAAAATGCTCCAGTGGTGGTTTATATTTCAAGATCGCTGATTCACTCATTTTGCTGTCAATCAAAAAGGGATTCAGCCTCAGGCAGATCATCCAATCATCATGCAGAAGCCCACCGTCCAGGCCAGCCGAGGCCAGCCCACTGCCCCATAGACCCCCAGAGACGCTGAGCGTCCAATGGGCGGGACAAAACCGAGCATTTATCCAATGACCGTCTAGTTTCGCTGCAGTGGAACAACCCACTCTATGCTTCCCCATTGACGTCTTTGGACACTGAGCTTCCACTGTTTAATGCACTGTGACGCTATGGGAATGAATGAAAAGAAAGTCGTGTCAGTGACCTGTGATAAGTAGCTGATTCTGAACAAAAGTTGAACACGTTCTAGCGCATATTTAGTCAATGAAATGAAAAAACTACAGTACATATTTGACCACTTATTTTTTGACATTTTAGGGGAAGCTGAGCTTCCCTTGCAGTCTTAGAGCAATCGCCACTGACTTTTACCCATTTGACTTTGCAAAATTGTTTTAGGTTCTCTATGAAGTTACATGGTGATTGTTAGTGACTTGTGAGCTCCGGACTCTGACTTGGCGACACAAGACATTACTTTTGGATTTACGTTTGGAGTGACTGCAGAAAAGACTGCAGAAAAAGTGGATGCAGCTACTGTATTGTCACCTTTTGGTTTGTTGCCATTGCTATCTTGTTTTATTTGGAGCCAGAAGTGACCATATTTGGACAAGAGGGTGGAGCTGTGGAAGAGTAACAGGATGGATCTTAAAGCATACCTTGGTTTACAATCTATTAAACTCCAGATTTAAGCTTTATTTACAAAATGATCATTATGATGTATTAAAGATACATTGAAACTAGTGATTTAGACCATAAACTCATGAAAAAAATGTTTACTGAGGTATTAAATCAAGTGAGAAGTAGGGTCATTTTTTCATAAACTGGTAAACAATCTCACCTCTTTTTTTTCTTACAGTGAAGATGCCCCCTGCTGGCCTATAGAAAGAATGCAGATTTAAGGCACTTCCAATTAGTTTCATTTTTCAGAGTTGGAGATACCCTCTCAGTATGAGCCACCTATCTAGTAGGTTATTTTGCAACATGAATAGGGGCTTGGGCCCCTCTGTTTGGAGTTTACATGTTCTCTGGATCAATACATCAATTCAGTGATCCAATATAATTGATGTAGCCATCTATATATATATATATATTTATCTTCACGATATGCCTGGCAATAGCAATATTTTAAGTGTTTAGGAAGGAGGTGTGCTTGGACGGAAATGGTGACACAGAGGTGCCATGGGAATTTCAAAGTATACAGCGATGACATCTTATATCGATTGCAGGTCCCTGGATTGAATTGAATCAAAATTGTATCGTGGCAGACTTTGTAATATCAGAAAATATTGTATTGCTGTCCAGAGAATCCATATTATGTCATATCATGATGAAACTTATTATTTCCACCCTAGTTAAAATCCTGTCTCCGAGTACTATGAACCACTTTACGGTATTTTTGCATCCAATGGGCCTTCCAACCTTTGAATCTCCTTCTCAAATTGTACGTCTTGGACTATATCAACGCAGCCCCTCATACCATTTTAACGCAGGGCAGGTTTTGATCTAAACCTGCTTACAGACTGCAGTAGTCTGGGTAATTTGCTGCATTCATATTGCCCCTTGCAGTCTTTCCAGGGCTTGCTGCAGAGAAGCAAGCCCTGGAAAGACTGCAAGGGCTTGCTGCAGAGAAGCATCCTCACAGCATAATTCTGTCACCACTGGAGATGGTTAAAATGAGAAGATGCTGTGGATACAAATGGCAGCTCAGTAGCACAGAACTACATACCCATATATGTTTTTATGGCTGTATTCAGCACATGAAATTATGCACATGGATGTTTTATGGGTGGTGAACATTTAGTAAAATGTAATAAAACGGACCTGTAGTAAGGGCTGTAAATGAACTTGTGTTATACAGACTGGGCCATGGATGTCTTAATACACTGCCTCTCATATGAGCAGCACCTGTGTCAATGAATGTGTTATCTGGCATGGAACAGCTTCTCAATTTCTACCCAAGCTTTGCATTTGAACAGATTACTCTGAGATGGCTCAAAAGTGCAATTTAAGACTTGATCTTCTCTCCTTTCTCCTTTCAGAAATAATGACATTGCCCTGTCACTGCACTCCGAAACATACAATGAAATTAATGACATCTTGTAGTTTTTCTCACATCAAAAAGAGATTGTGGTTTTCTCCACTATAAGAGTCAGAGAGAAACATCAGGCTGGTATCTGCCTTTGATTGAAGAACAGCACCAAGCAATCAGATATAAACATACATGTGGACAAATATATAGGATATATATCCAGTTTATTCATATAGGAATGAATGTATACATGCATATGAGGAATGGCTATTGATGTAAAAGTCACATTAGAGCACGTGAAAAGGTGCACACCTTTCGATTCCCCTTGGACCTCTTCCATTTACAGTTTCCATTGTTGTGGGACTACAATCAGTTTTTTTCAGACACTGCCCATATCCAGTGTCCAACCTTTAAGGAGGAGCTGTGAGCTTACTGTATGACTCACTCTTCACACCTCGACAAAGAATGCTGTTCCAGAAGCAGATTACTGTGATGTTGTTATATGCAGTCTTTTATTTCTCAAACCTGCTCTTGTCCCAAGGAAAAACTAAATGAAATTTAAGAAATTTCTAAATTAAAGTTCATTTAAATAAAAAACATATATATGTACTGTATGTGACATGCATCATAACTACCAATCTGGAAACAAAATGGTTCTATGGTATAGATATGAATCTTAGCTATATTCATAAAACCATACCAACCTATTCAGCCCCATCAGAGAGGCACCAGCAGACTGAGGTGAAAGGTGTCTATTTAAACGCCTGATGACATTACACTATAATTAAACATAATGTAGTCCTCTATGTGGAGGAGGCTTATTTTAGTCCATCAGCATTCCCTGCCAGATGAAAACTGGCGTGTTCAAAAAAGCCAGGGTAATCAGGGAAACTGGTGATCTAGCTGAAAACTGTACATTTATGTTTAATATCCAATATAATAAATGAGATGAAGATGTCAAGAAGCATGCCATAGCACTCTGTTTTTAAGTGATTGCGTATGTGGTTGACATTAACAAGCATAAGTTAAGTTGTTACACTAAAAACATGACCTTGGTTAAAACTTCTTAAACCTTTGAAATGCATCATAAGAGATCAAGATGGCATATGAGCAAGAGGTTATCTCCAGGTCTGAAACGTGGAGCCAATGCGTTAGTGCCTTATACCTGCATTCTTTTTTAAAGCCAGCAGGGGGCGACTCCACTGGTTGCAAAAAAAGAATTTCTATGTATGTCTGTGAGAAAATGGCCCCACTTCTCACTTTAATTGTCACCTCAGTAAACATTTGCTCAGTGAGTTTATGGTTTCAAGACAGCATGATGTTCATTTGGTAAATTATGGTCCCATTTAGATTAGAATAGACAATAACGCAGGATATGCTTTAGGGCCTGGCTACTCTGTGATTGACAAGTTGCTACCATGGCGTTGCACTTTTTAATTAATTAATTATTATTATTATTTTTTTTTAATTTTTTAATTAACCAAGATGGCGATGACTCAAGGCTTCCAAACGGTCATGGTGGCTTCATCCACTTGGTTTATACAGTTTATTCAGACCACGTGCAAGAATTATTAATATTATTCAGCAACCAAATCATGTTCAATTACAATTAAAATAAAATATTAAATTAATTAAAAATATCTTACTTTCTACTTTTTAAAAAAAAATATTGTCACAAGGATGGCAGCTGCTTGTTACTGTACAACAACCACTACTACAACTACCACCATTTTTACTACTACTACTATTACTGCTGCTACTATTCTAGGTTTAAAGCCTTGTTTCAAATCCTTTACAGAATAGAGTATTTAGAGGAAAGAAAACTGTTTTCCAAAATATGTCTTCTACGTATCTGGAACCATGCAAAGGATATGCGTCTAAGATCAATCCATGCCCTCATCCAACGGGAATCTTGGCCTGAAAGCTGCATGCATATTCTCATACCTGGAATATCATGACGTGCTGACGTATTGCGGTAAGCGAGTTGTGTCATTTCCGGTCTTTCTGTGACAGCGTCTCTGTACTGCTCTGGTGAATTCCACTTGCCTGCTTTCTCACCTCAGTTGCTTTAACGCTGCTTTTACGTCTACTTCAAGTCATAACCCACACTGGTTCTGTTTAAGCACCTATAGCTCTCCTCCTTTCTACGACTTTCTCGCTAATCTCTTAGCTGTTGTTTGCACGCTCTTAGCCTTGTTAGCTACATTAGCTTAGCCATGGCTTCTCCTTCTCCTGCTCTTTCTTGCCCGGTGTGTCAAATGTTCAGTTATGCCTCTGCCTCCTTTAGCGACAGTGGTAATTGTAACAAGTGTAGCTTATTTGCTGCGTTGGAGGCGAGGCTTAGTGAATTAGAAGCGCGGCTCCGCACCATGGAAAACCATTCAGCAGCTGCGGTAGTTAGCCAGTCCCCTGTAGCCGGTGCGGAGCCACATAGCATAGCCTTAGCCTCTGCTAACTGTCCTCCGGTAACTCCCGTTCAGCCGGGAGGTTGGGTCACGGTCCGCCAGAAGCACAGCTCCAAGCCGAAACCCACGGCTCACCACCAGCCTCTTCACGTTTCCAACCGCTTTTCCCCACTCAGCGACACACCCGCTGAGGATAAAACTCTGGTTATTGGCAGCTCTATTCTGAGAAACGTGAAGTTAGCAACACCAGCGGCCATAGTCAAATGTATCCCTGGGGCCAGAGCATTGAATCAAATTTAAAGCTGCTGGCTAAAGCTAAACGTAGATTCAGTAAGATTGTTATTCACGTCGGCGGCAATGACACCCGGTTACGCCAATTGGAGGTCACTAAAATTAATATTGCTTCGGTATGTGAATATGCAAAAACGATGTCGGACTCCGTAGTTTTCTCTGGACCCCTCCCAAATCTGACCAGTGATGACATGTTTAGCCGCATGTCATCATTTAACCGCTGGCTGTTCAGGTGGTGTCCAGCAAACGATGTGGGTTTTGTTAATAATTGGCAAACTTTCTGGGGAAAACCTGGTCTTATTAGGAGAGACGGCATTCATCCCACTTTGGATGGAGCTGCTCTCATTTCTAGGAACCTGGCAAACTTTATTAGTAATTTAAATCCCTGACAACCCAGAGTTGAGACCAGGACTCGGAGACGCAGTCCTAAACGCCTCTCTGAGCTTCTAGTTCAGTTACCCAGCCATAGTTTTAATAGTTTTATACAAACGGTGTCTGTCCCCTGACCGCCTAAATTATCTAAATCTAAAATTAAACAAAGAGGAGTTGTGCATAACAACCTCATAAAAATTAAAACCTCTTCTGTGACAGAAAGACAAAACAGGAGAATTAAATGCAGACTGTTGAATATCAGGTCTCTATCGTCTAAAGCAGTGTTAGTAAACTAATTAATATCAGATAATCATATTGATTTACTCAGTCTCACTGAAACCTGGCTGTGTCAAGATGAATGTCAGTCTAAATGAGTCCACTCCTCCCAGTCATAATAATACCCACATTCCTCGAGGCAGCGGCCGAGGAGGGGGAGTTGCAGCCATTTTTAACTCTAGCCTGTTAATCAGTCCTAAACCTAAACTAGATTATAATTCATTTGAAAGCCTGCTCTTAGTCTTTTACATCCAACCTGGAAAACCTCGCAGCCACTTTTATTTGTTATAGTGTACCATGCTCCTGGCCCGTATTCTGAATTTTTATCTGAATTCTCAGAGTTTTTATCCAGTTTAGTTCTTAAATCAGATAGTTATTATTGTAGGCGATTTTAACATTCATGTCGACGTTGATAATGACTCCCTGGCTACTGCGTTTATCTCATTATTAGACTCCATTGGCTTCAGTCAGGGTGTACATGAACCCACTCATTGTTTTAACCATACCCTCGATCTAGTTCTGACGTATGGAATTGAAATTGATAACCTATAAGTCTTTCCAAAGAATCCCTCACTATCAGATCATTATCTGATTACTTTTGATTTCTTTTTACTCGATTACACGCCACTCAGCAACAGTTACTATACTAGATGTTTATCAGATAGTGCTGTCGCAAAACTTAAGGAAAAGATTACTTCGTCGTTAAATTCAATACCAATACCTTCAGTAACAGAGGTTTCCCGTGCCGACTTTAACCTCTCCCGAATTGATCATTTTGGTGATAGCACCGTAGGCTCGCTACGAACAACGCTCGACTCTCTTAAAAAGAAGTTAAAAAAGCAAAGAAAGTTCGCTCCTTGGTATAACTGTCAAACCCGTAAGTTAAAAACAAATATCGCGAAAATTTGAAAGGAATTGGCGATTAACCAAACTGGAAGAATCTCGTTTAATCTGGACAGACAGTCTCAAAACTTATAAGAGGGGCCTCCGCAATGCCAGAGCAAACTATTACTCAGCTCTAATAGAAGACAATAAGAACAACCCCAGGTTTCTTTTCAGCACTGTAGCCAGGCTGACTGAGAGTCAAAGCTCTATTGAGCCTTGTATTCCCTTAGCCCTTAGCAGTAATGATTTTATGAGATTTTTTAATGACAAAATTCTAACTATTAGAGGCAAAATTCACGACCTCCTGCCCTCAGATAGTACCTATCTAACCTCAAACACAGCTGTAAAATCTAATATATATTTAGATTGCTTCTCCCCAATTTCTCTTCAAGAATTGACTGCAGTGATTTCTTCATCCAAATCATCAACGTGTCTCTTAAGCCCCATCCCAACAAGGCTACTTAAGGAGGTCTTTCCTTTAGTTAACACTCATATATTAGATATGATCAATATATCCTTATTAACAGGCTATGTACCACAGTCTTTTAAGATAGCTGTAATTAAACCTCTACTAAAAAAGCCCACCCTGGATCCAGAGGTGTTAGCCAATTATAGACCAATATCCAATCCCTTTATGTCAAAGATCCTTGAGAAAGTAGTCGCAGACCAGCTGTGTGATTTTCTCCAGGATAATAATTTATTTGAGGAATTTCAGTCAGGATTTAGAGTGCATCATAGCACCGAGACAGCTCTAGTTAAAATTACAAATGACCTTCTGATTGCTTCAGACAAAGGACTCGTCTCTGTACTTGTTTTATTAGATCTTAGTGCGTTTGACACAATTGACCATCAAATTCTACTGCAGAGACTGGATCACTTAATTGGCTTAAAAGGTTCTGCACTAAGCTGGTTTAAATCTTATTTATCTGATCGTTTTCAATTTGTTGACGTTCGCAATGAACCATCCTTACGTACTAAAGTTTGTTTTGGAGTTCCGCAAGGTTCTGTGCTCAGACCAATCCTGTTTACTCTATATATGCTTCCTTTAGGTAACATCATTAGAAATCACTCTATAAATTTCCATTGTTATGGATGATACTCAGTTGTATTTATCAATGAAGCCAGAAGAAAGCAATCAATTAACTAAACTCCATAATTGCCTTAAAGACATAAAAACTTGGATGAGCACCAATTTCCTGATGTTAAATTCAGACAAAACTGAAGTTATTGTTCTTGGCCCCAAACAACTCAGAGACTCTTTATCTGATGACATAGTTTCTCTAGATGGCATTGCTCTGGCCCCCACTACCGTAAGAAACCTCGGAGTAATATTTGATCAAGATTTGTCTTTTAATTCTCATTTAAAGCAAACCTCACAGACTGCATTTTTTCATCTGCGTAATATTGCGAAAATTAGGCCTATCCTGACCCGAAAAGATGCAGAAAAATTGGTCCACGCTTTTGTTACCTCAAGGCTGGATTACTGTAACTCTCTATTATCAGGTAGCTCTAGTAAGTCCTTAAAAACTCTCCAGCTAATTCAGAATGCAGCAGCACGTGTACTAACAGGAACTAAGAAATGCGATCATATCTCTCCTGTTTTAGCTTCTCTGCACTGGCTCCCTGTAAAATCCAGAATTGAATTTAAAATCCTACTGTTAACTTATAAAACTCTAAATGGTCAAGCTCCGTCATATCTTAGAGAGCTCATAGTGCCATATTATCCCACCAGAACACTGCGCTCTGAGAACACAGGGTTACTCGTGGTCCCTAAAGTCTCCAAAAGTAGATCAGGAGCCAGAGCCTTCAGCTATCAGGCTCCTCTCCTGTGGAATCATCTTCCTGTTACGGTCCGGGAGGCAGACACCGTCTCCACATTTAAGACTAGACTTAAGACTTTCCTCTTTGATAAAGCTTATAGTTAGGGCTGGCTCAGGCTTGTCCTGTACCAGCCCTTAGTTAGGCTGACTTAGGCCTAGTCTGCCGGAGGACCCCTCTATAATACACCGGGCCCCTTCTCTCCTTCTCTCTCTCTCTCTCTCTCTCTATCTCGTATCCTATTACTGCATCCAGCTAACCCGGCCATTCTGGATGTCACTAACTCGGTTTCTTCTCCGGAGCCTTTGTGCTCCACTGTCTCTCAGATTAACTCATATCACAGCGGTGCCTGGACAGCGTGACGTGTGTGGTTGTGCTGCTGCCGTGGTCCCGCCAGATGCCTCCTGCTGCTGCTGCCATCATTAGTCATTAGTCATACTTCTTCTGTTATTATACACATATGATTATTGTCACACATGTATACTGCCAGGTATTAATACATACTTTCAACATATTGTACCGCAGTAACCAGAACTATAACTATAATATTATTACTTTCATTAATGTTGTTGTAAACTACTGTCATTACCTGCATCTCTCTCTCTCTCTCTCTCTCTCTCTCTCTCTCTCTGTCTCATTGTGTCATATGGATTACTGTTAATTTATTATGCTGATCTGTTCTGAACGACATCTATTGCACGTCTGTCCGTCCTGGAAGAGGGATCCCTCCTCAGTTGCTCTTCCTGAGGTTTCTACCGTTTTTTTTTCCCCGTTAAAGGGTTTTTTTTGGGGAGTTTTTCCTTATCCGCTGTGAGGATCTTAAGGACAGAGGGATGTCGTATGCTGTAAAGCCCTGTGAGGCAAATTGTGATTTGTGATATTGGGCTTTATAAATAAAATTGATTGATTGATTGATTGATTGATGATTCAGAAGTATTGTAGTAGTTGTAGCATTGGTATATGTGCTGACCAGTTAACACCTTCTTGTTTGAAAATCACCAGATCATGATCTTCCGCTGTAGTACAAGATGGGTTCTCTCAACTTTACCCTTGCTCAGGGGATGGAATGGAGAGCTCTGAATAACTCTGACCTCAAGAGATTCCATCAGCTTTTGGACTGTACCTTTGAATTCTTTGCCTTGGTTGTGTGGCAAAATGCTGGTTGGGCCGAATTCAGAATGTACCAATACTGAGTGCTTTTTCCATACCTAACAGTCCATTTCCCCACGTCAAGGAGGTCAACTAATGACATTCTGCAACTGTTTTAGCTCCAATAGGTTTGGGAATGGGTTGGTTTCCAAAAACAGCCCTTTGTAAAACTATATATTTGTAAATACAATTGTTTAAAGGGCCAGTGTGTAAAATGGGTTGAAAACAGTGACATCGTGGTCAAATTCTAGATTGCACGGCTCACTTGCTCACCCCTCCCGTCGGGTAAATGACGGTGGCCTCATAGGGACAAAAAGCCTTGCGCAGACACGAGTTTTTAGGAGTAGGTCTATCTAGCGACGAGGTGAATGTTTATTTAGAAATCTAAACCATGTTACGATATTGTAATGGATCACTCACGAGCAGGAGACCAGAGTAGCATTCGGGAAAAAGGCCAGTTTATTTGAGCACTCCAAAAACTCTGGTAACACTCCAGGGGGTAAAAGACTCCGTCCCAAAATCTGACTCTTCTAGCGTAACACACACACTTAATAAACACATACTCGTTTACAATACCTAGCAAGGACCCCCTCCCCTCTCTGCTCCACCAACCTCCAGCCCGCACACTGACTGACAGCGTAGCCTGTAAACAGAGTTCAGCTGTTTATTTAGCCTAGCAATATCTCTGGACTATAGTAGCTGCAATGGACGACTTTGAATGCGATTTTGAAGAGTTTCTTGTAGCTGACACAGATCCAGAGCCGTACCTGTTTGAGCCGGAGCATACAGATGAGAGCCGGAGTACACTGAGCGGGCGAGAAGAGAGGGTAAATCCTCTGCTCCCATTCTGCTGCACAGAATGGGACTCGGTGCTGCCATCGTTGGGGAGATATATCATCAGGAGGAAAAGCGCCGCAGAGAGTGCATCACAAGGAGTGAAGTTACGTCTTCTTTTCCTCGCAGATGATGGTTCGGGTTCATTCTCTCCTGTTGCGTGGTAAGTGTGGTCCATTCGCAAACTTTATAACTAAAAAAACTTTTCACTACTCTCCATTGACGAACTACTAACACTCTCTGCTGTTTCCTCCTCCTTCTTCCTTCCTTCCGCTGTCTTCGTTGGTTTATTTATACACGTGAAACGCGTTCTCTGGCTGGCTGGATTGTCTGCTCGGGCTGCCTTACATACATGGTGGCGCAAGATGGCGACCTCTCTAAAGCAAGGCCCTTGCTATATATATACAGTACAGGCCAAAAGTTTGGACACACCTTCTCATTTAATGCGTTTTCTTTATTTTCATGACTATTTACATTGTAGATTCTCACTGAAGGCATCAAAACTATGAATGAACACATGTGGAGTTATGTACTTAACAAAAAAAGGTGAAATAACTGAAAACATGTTTTATATTCTAGTTTCTTCAAAATAGCCACCCTTTGCTCTGATTACTGCTTTGCACACTCTTGGCATTCTCTCCATGAGCTTCAAGAGGTGGTCACCTGAAATGGTTTCCACTTCACAGGTGTGCCTTATCAGGGTTAATTAGTGGAATTTCTTGCTTTATCAATGGGGTTGGGACCATCAGTTGTGTTGTGCAGAAGTCAGGTTAATACACAGCCGACAGCCCTATTGGACAACTGTTAAAATTCATATTATGGCAAGAACCAATCAGCTAACTAAAGAAAACGAGTGGCCATCATTACTTTAAGAAATGAAGGTCAGTCAGTCCGGAAAATTGCAACTTTAAATGTGTCCCCAAGTGGAGTCGCAAAAACCATCAAGCGCTACAACGAAACTGGCACACATGAGGACCGACCCAGGAAAGGAAGACCAAGAGTCACCTCTGCTTCTGAGGATAAGTTCATCCGAGTCACCAGCCTCAGAAATCGCAAGTTAACAGCAGCTCAGATCAGAGACCAGATGAATGCCACACAGAGTTCTAGCAGCAGACCCATCTCTAGAACAACTGTTAAGAGGAGACTGCGCGAATCAGGCCTTCATGGTCAAATAGCTGCTAGGAAACCACTGCTAAGGAGAGGCAACAAGCAGAAGAGATTTGTTTGGGCCAAGAAACACAAGGAATGGACATTAGACTAGTGGAAATCTGTGCTTTGGTCTGATGAGTCCAAATTTGAGATCTTTGGTTCCAACCGCCGTGTCTTTGTGAGACGCAGAAAAGGTGAACGGATGGATTCCACATGCCTGGTTCCCACTGTGAAGCATGGAGGAGGAGGTGTGATGGTGTGGGGGTGTTTTGGTGACACTGTTGGGGATTTATTCAAAATTGAAGGCACACTGAACCAGCATGGCTACCACAGCATCCTGCAGCGACATGCCATCCCATCCGGTTTGCGTTTAGTTGGACGATCATTTATTTTTCAACAGGACAATGACCCCAAACACACCTCCAGGCTGTGTAAGGGCTATTTGACCAAGAAGGAGAGTGCTGCGGCAGATGACCTGGCCTCCACAGTCACCGGACCTGAACCCAATCGAGATGGTTTGGGGTGAACTGGACCGCAGAGTGAAGGCAAAAGGGGCCAACAAGTGCTAAACACCTCTGGGAACTCCTTCAAGACTGTTGGAAAACCATTTCAGGTGACTACCTCTTGAAGCTCATGGAGAGAATGCCAAGAGTGTGCAAAGCAGTAATCAGAGCAAAGGGTGGCTATTTTGAAGAAACTAGAATATAAAACATGTTTTCAGTTATTTCACCTTTTTTGTTAAGTACATAACTCCACATATGTTCATTCATAGTTTTGATGCCTTCAGTGAGAATCTACAATGTAAATAGTCATGAAAATAAAGAAAACGCATTGAATGAGGTGTATATATATATATATATATATATATATATATATATATATATATATATATGTATATATATATATATATATATGTATGTATACATATATATATATATATATATGTATGTATACATATATATATATATATATATATATATATATATATATACACACATATATATGTATATATATATATATATATAAGCATAATTATAAGGCTACTAAAACCAAACAAATTTTATTTTATAGCGATTATACACTTAGATAAACATATTAATGGGTAGAATATTCAGATTCAGATTTGACAATAAACCATGCCAAATATTACACACTGGCCCTTTAATTGACTGATGATTTCCCATCATCAGTCAATGCCTGACCACAGGTGCCTGTGCCTCCACAGACAAACTGGGGCAGAGTAGGAAGGTGTTAAGAATGAAAAATAGAATGAAAAAAAACCCCCAACAATTTTCTAAATTCTTTTTTTCGCTAATATTTCTTAGTGACAGCATCCAATGCTATCTCTGAGATCTTGCTGTAGCAGGCTCATGTGTGCATCTTGTACTTTTAAAGACAATCCTGAATATTCCAGTCTCTCAAGTTTAGATTGCCAACATGCCTCAGCCTGACTGACACTGCTTGCTCCCTGCTGTGGAACACTTAGTGTTACAGTAAATAATGGGAATTTTTACACAAGCACTTCCACTGATGATGAGATTTGTCTCTCCATTAAAATTTGTTTCTTAAAATTGTCAATCTTTCATAATCAGACAAGTTAGAATTACTATTTCCCCAAATTCTGCCAAATAGAAATATCACACTGAGTAGGTGCGTGCATGTCCAGCAAGTGTGTCATGTTTGTAAGCTCTAGGTTATACTGATAAAAAGGCCACACTGAAAACTGAATTGAGATTAGGGATGCACCGATCCACATTTTTTCACTTCCGATCTGATCCGATACCTGAATTTAGATATCTGCAGATACCGATACTATTCCGATATTATTATCATTATTGTTGATTTTATATGAGGCTGTAATAAATTCCTCTCTACAGGCAAGTATGATATGTACGTGTGTATGCATGTATGTCCCAAAAGACAACTTGAGGTAATAAGGTCAGAAAAGGAGGTCAGAAAAGCAGGAAAATCCTGTTAACAGGAAAAATCCCATCCTGAAAACAACTATGCAGCTGTAAGGGTTGTCAATATTTATTAAATTCCAAGACAGTGTTAAACTACTAGTGCAATATACGCTATCAAAAAACAAAAAAAATACCTGTCATATTAGTCTGAAAAGTACAGATACAAATCAAGTAGACACTACTATGTAGTAGTGTTGTCACAGTACCAAAATTGGGACCCATGGTACAATACCAGTGAAAGTATCACGGTTCTGAGTAGTATCATGACAGCAAAAATGAGGCAGATGTGCCTTTTGTCATTTATAAAAAGATAAATCACTTTTTTATAATACATCAATGATATTTCAATAGAAGAAATTACTTATTGATGTATTCATGCTTCAAAAACAGCATCAATAAGTGATTAACATAGGGGGATCAAAATAAAATAAATAAATAAAATAAAAATCAACCAGCCACCCTCCTCCCCTGACAAGTAAAGAACAGTCCCTTCATAAGTAAAGAACAGTCCCTAAAGTGCAGTGAGGTTTGTGGAGCGTTACCTGCCACAACGAGAGAAATGCGAATGGCTCGTTTCTCTTCTGACACATCACATACCTGTGTGCTGCTACGGCTTGGCTGTTCAGGTACTTTTGGGCAGTCATGACACCACCGAAGACTTATTGAATCTGGAGCTGGACTTCTCCGTCGCCGGTAAGCCGTATTCCTGTCTGTGACCCCCGTTCAACCCACAACCGGCAGGATTAGTTTCTGCTGCTGGTTGAAATCTGTAGTTCGCACAGCATGCTCCTGAATGATTTCTTTTGCTCGCACAAAACTATTTTTAGTCTCAAATGTGAGTAAAATGCTCGCACCGTAGAGCTCTGTGGAAAACAAACCACTGCAGTGGCATATCGAGTGCCAGGTGGCCAGCGCGCGCCGTTATTGGATAGTGCATGGACTTTGAACTTATCCCACAGTAGTGGTACCTGAGGTACTCCAACATTATGGTATCATATGTACCGTCGTGTTTTAGTGCCGCAGTATAGGAAATATTGATTGTTACATAATTTATAATTTGTTCTGTGGCAGCATTTATTAAATAAATGCTCGCCGACATTCTCCACCATTTTGTATGAAAAGTTTGATTGATATGATTCATTTAGGGTTTGCATTCTCCACCATTTCATATGTAAGATTTGTTTGATTATAAACAGTTTATTCAGGTGTTTTTCACCATGAATACTGTAGGGTTTCATTAGCTCAATATTAGGAAAAAATGATGTTAATAAGAATTATTAAACATAACCACTTTAATTATTTGTCCAGCGATATAATTTCATAGTCAGACTAATAAAACCACACCTCTTGTTGATCAGACAAGCATGTTTAACGAACTTTGGGGAAATTATTAATTATCAACAGGGCTTGACGCTAACCTTTTTCCCAAGGAGCACATGTGCTCCTAAGTTGAAAAAGTAAGGAGCGCACAAAGAACTTTAGGGGCACAATGTAAATTGATCAAATAATGTGTTTTCCGTAATAAACATGATGCAAATAGACATTTACAAGCAAAGTTATTTAATGAATTTGTATACAAAATGTACAGAAAGGTAAAATCATCAAGTTTTGAAAAAGTATTGCAATTTAATTTTGTCTTTAATGTTATTATCTTATATATATTATCTTTGCAATATGATTATCTTATATAATGTTATTACTATCCTAAAACATTCTCCAGGTCCTCTGAAACTCTGCAGGACTTAAGCCTCTTTCACACAGAGCTTTTGCTGCGCCCACCGTGGGGTAGGGTGCAGAGGACAGGATCTGGGGGAGTACAGGCTCGTTCAGGAGCTACAGCTCCATGGTGACTGCTTCCGGGTCTACTTCAGGCTCTTCTCTGCTATTGGACGCGTGGCGCCAAGGTGTCGTCACAGTGCGTTGCGGTGAAATAAAAAAAAAATTCAATTCGAGCGCAGGCTGGCGGCGCTCAGACGCCACGACATGCGCCCCTCTCGCGTGCCGCTCAGCTCAGCGGCAGAGCGGTGCGCTCTTGCGCACCGGTAGCACATACACAATGAATGGGTTCGTTGGCGGAGATCTGCACTTTGCGCGCTCTGTGTGAAAAGGGCTTTATTTCCACCCTGCCCAGCAGCGGTACCATGGCGAACGGTCCCTAAATGCCTTTACACATGATCAGCTGTAAAACCGCTTTGCGCTGGCTGTCCCATTGTTTGTCTATGGAGAGGGCAGCAGTGCCTGACAAAGCAGCACAGCTACCCTTGGCCTCTGATTTTCCGCCCGAGTTGAAATTATTTGAACTACGGGGAGAACGGAGCAGGCTTCCCCGGAGATCCACCGCTTAACCCGGTCCATCTCCTCCACACTTTGACTTAGGCTATTTCCACGCTGCCGACAGTGGGACTTATTCATTGTGCCGACAGTGGCTTGGAAAACCGCCCATAACTGTGTCACACGGGGAAGGGGGAAGAGGGAAGAGGGAAAAGGGAAGGCGGCTGGAGTTCCTCCAACATTTGCGGTTAGATTATCATATTTTTTTATTGACAAAAATATAGGCTGCTTCGGCTGTTTTTTTATGCGCACATGTGCCCCTAAATATTTTTTACAATTCGCACACACCTATTTTTAGTCGCAAATGCGAGTGAAACGCTCGCACTGTCGAGCCCTGATCAATTGTCAATTCAAATAGAGCTCAGATAGCCAGGATCTTTGCACCCGTAAAGTGAGTGAATGAAATCCTACAGAAAACCAAGACAACGACTTTATAGACAAACATTTATTCTGAACTACTGACACAGAAGACCAAGACGCAATACAACTAACAACAGACAAGACATTGAGTAAATGCGACTATGAGTGGAGTGAAATGAATACAGCGATGCTAATGAATGAATGAATGACCAGAGTGAACCAGATGAAGCAATGAGCAATGGTGAGATAATTATCAGAGGAAACTTCAATATGGACCTGTGAAAAGCACCATTCAACAGCTGAGCGGCATGGGAAGCAAAAAAGGAAACATCTGAAAACTTAGGGGAAATCCTAGTTTTATCTAATGCTCCCTACCATACTTATTAAACTATGCATCAAACCTCAGCACAGGAAAATTATGTTGTTTCACCTGAGTTGTAGCAGACCAGAGAGAAGATGCTCTGGAGGGGGAAGAGGAAAAAGCAGCACTGCTCCTTGGTGTGAACCGCTCCTGGTGCTGTCCCACGAGGCAGCTTGCTCAGCTGGTCCTTCTCTTCTCCTCGGTCGAACTTCTTGGAGCCCTTGGGCACTTTTGGGTGTTCTTGAGCCCACATGGCAACTTAGGCTTGGGTAAGCTTGGCTCTCCATGTCGGTCATCTTCACACACCCAGTGTTGGCATGCAGGAGTCTGCCTTTATTCAGTCCTGGCCTTGTTGGTCCAGGACACAGGAGACTTTGTATGCCCACACTGGGTGTGAAAGAGCGGTTCACACCAAGAGCAGCGCTGCTTTTTCCTCTTCCCCCTCCAGAGCATCTTCTTTCTGGTACTTACACAAGGTTATGGCTTGCTATTTAAAAAAAAAAAAAAAGCAAAGCAGACAGAATGGCATATAAAACACTCATTCTAAGCCATGAATCATTAACTTCAACACACAACCTCTGAACATGTTATAGTTTGAATAAAGTTAGTTTGGATGAATTGATTAGATTTTAATGGTCAAAGGTCATGGTCACTGTGACCTTGCGTCCATCTTATTCTCGAGAATGGCATACCTCAAAAACAGCTTAGAGGATTTTTTTTTAATATGGCACAAACATTCACATGGGTTTGAGGCTGAACTGATTTGATAATGGTGGTCAAAGGTCAAGGTCAGTATGACCTTGTCTGTCTCAATCTTTAAATTTGGACTGAAGAATAAACTGAAAGAAGAAAAAGAATTTTGTGGTCCAAGGTTAAAGGTCAAGGTTAGTGTGACCTCACAAAATATGTTTTTGGCCATAACACAAAAAAATCATATGCTAATTATGACAAAACTTCACACAGTTGTCTCTTAGAATACAGTAATGGAGCGATGACATTTTATGTCCCAAAGGTCAGCCTCACTGTAACATCATAATGTTGCTGCAAAAACACTTTTCTGGCCATTACTCAACATCATAACTCAGGTACAGAAGGGGAGACATTTGGTCAGATACTGAATTGGGGAAAGTAATCTTGAAACTGTTCTGATTGTATAGATCTGTGCTGCCAGGGGAGAGGGCACAGACATGCATGTAAACTTTAAGATAAACTTGACTGGTGCACAGAGGCATACAGCTGTGGGGTGGTAATTCTAGTTTTTTCTTAGTTTATGCTTTTATAATTCTCTTCTAATGTAATAACTTAGTACATCATGTACAAAACTGTTACAATATTCACTTATGGTTGTCTTACATTATGAACTGATTTTTGCATTATGAGCTTTTTGACATTTAAAATATCAGCCTTACAATATGCATAAACATCACATTATGCGTTGCCAAAATCCCTTTTGAAAATAATTCAACATATTTCCCTTCCATTACACCCCCTACTTTTCTACATATCCAGCATGATATTAGTAACAAAGCAGAGGAAGGACATACGGTACTGTATATGCATATCTTAAACCTCTCGCATGCTTATGATGTCTTTTCCAAAGTTCCAGAAGGCTTTTCTGACAATTATAATGGTTGACTTGAAAACAAAAACGTAAACAAGTATTAATCCAAAAGAATATATTTTCACAATGGCATACTCAGTCACACATTAACTGAGAGCACAATGGCATTTTAATTCATTTCCTCAATGAATAAACATGTGCTTACAATAGCGTGGCGACAGGGAGCCGAGTATTAGCTCTGTGTGTGTGTGTGTGTGTGTGTGTGTGTGTGTGTGGTAACAGTGTGTAAAAACTAACCACTGTGAATTACAGCAGAAGACCAGTGCCAGTCACAAACACACAAATACACCCACACACACAAAGGCAACACACTGCGAAACAGGTTAGATGAGTGCAGGTTAGAGAGGAGGAAGGGCTATGCTAATGTCAGTACACAGAGAGAGAGAGACAGAGAAGCTAGCATTCATGCAGGCAGACAGTGCTACTAAAACACAGCCAGGGCAGACTAACAGGTGTAAAGGTGAGCACTGAGGACAGGCAGGCAGTTACTGTAGACAGGTGAGCAGTCAGAATGGTGTAGTTAAACAGTCATACGTGTAACCAAGCAGTGTGTTTTGTAGGCAGGGAGGGTGTCAGGTAAACAAGCAGGCAGCTCTCTCTGTCTGCTCCAGTGTATTAGCTGGAGAAACACAGGCAGCAGCAGCATAGAATAAAAGCTATTAGAGCGGCCTTTATCCTCTGCTGCCCCCTCTTTGAGACACAGACCGAGGCAACCACTGGGGCACTCAACCAGCTCAGCTTTGCAAGGTAAATGTATAGATTCAGTTTGCTAACGGCTCAAGCACTTGAGGCCGGTGTGTGACTGTGTATGTATGTGCTTGTTTTTCCTAAACTGACATAATTAATTTCTTCCTTTCATCCATCACTGGCTGTGTTTACAAGCTGCTGGTCCTTTAAAGAGTCATTCAGGTTAATCACTTTACACAAGCATTTGCTGCTTTGAGTTTGAGTCCAGTAAACAACCTGCTGTCATGTTTGACATCAAAATCTACCCATAATGCAGTGCGAGTGTGATGGTGGAAGGCAAAAGAGAAAGAAGGGACAGCAACCAAGTTTCACAGTTATTGCAGCTCAGTTTCATTTGCTCCCTGACCAGCCAATGGGGGCTGATAATGAGTGTGTAGGTGCACCGGTTACCATGCAACACACCTTACCAGGCCAGCACAGTCACCGTGTGCTGCATGTATTTGTATCCTGTCCTCTAGAGGATCCTCCTCAGTAACATTCTCAAACAGAGGGCCAGAGGGAGAGTAAAGGGACCAGCAGTACAAGTTGCCTACCTGCTGTGGTTTTGTCTTACTGTGTTCTGCATGTGTCAGGGGTAGTATGTACACACACGTACACACAGTGCTGGGGGTTGGTATTTAACAGGTGTTGTGGCTGCAGGCATCAGGTAGCACTGCATCTCTCTGTGAGTGTCTGAGAGAGAGAGATGGAGGAAGAAGGTAGAGAGACTGTTTTTATAATCTAAAATATTAGTCACCTATCTAAATGAAAGGAGCACAGAGGACCAACTCAATAGAAATGAGCAGCAAAAGCAATTGTTGTGAGAATGGTGAGGGTGATAGAATGCAGCTACAATCTACTCATGAACTGTACTTAGTAGGTCAAATTTTAAGGTACTTGCAATACTGAATGCTATTTTATACTTTTATTTTACCGCTTTTCAAATAATGTTTTATTTAATTCACAAAGGTAACTATTTTGCAGATTCAGAATACACAATAAATGTGATCAAATAAAAACATGATATGCTATTCTAGATTATTCTACTTCAATTAAAAGCCTGGTCTGCGCTCAGTCCCTTTTACTAGCCTGGTGTAGCTACACATTTTGACAGCAAAGGCCTGTCTCAGACGCCTGGTCTGGTTGCCAAGCAGTTCATTTTTAAAGAAGTTCTTTGGATGTAATTCTTTGGTTGATTTAATTTTACTTGAAGCCATGAGCACTGGAGAAGACCCCAAGTCATTCAGTTTTACAGGCATGACAAAAGGTGGTGACTCCCTTCCTCCTTAGTTGTCATAAAGTCTGAATACGTGTCTTTTCTTTGATTACCTGGTGAGTTGTTTATATTCCTTTAGTCTGTAAGGGTCCACTGATCAAAAGAATCAAACGTTTTGGTTTTTTTTTTTCATAAACATTATTCCAAGTTATTAATATTGTTTTAACAGAATAAAGTGGTATTGTGTTATGCCGGGTGCCATTATCCTCGGGTGCGGTGAAACAAGTGTCATAACGTAACACATAATTGAAATGTTATTCAACACCTAATTTTTATACAAGTAATATTCATACTGGTTCAAATAAACAACTTTATTTATTTATTGAATGATCTTTGCTGAGCAACAGTTTGGTGTGAAAGGAATTAATGTCCTGTCCCAAATATAGGCCTGTTGAGAGTTATTTATGCAAATAATAGCCCAGGCTACTAAATTTTTATGGTACCTATCAGTATGGTACACAAATTAACGGTTCAGTTCAGTACATTTTCAATACAGCAAGAAAAAAAAATCCTTTTATTTTTAATATTTTAAATTTTTATTTTGTTTTATGTTGTTCTAATGATTTATTTAAACTGACATCATAAAGTATGATCTTTTTTGACTTTTAACAATGATGGAGCTATTCCTGAGTGACCTATCTTCTGGAGTGTCTTCTTAGCAGCATATAAAAGAAAACAGCTCCATACAAAATATTAAATATAACATTGAAGTTATAAACAAATAACCCATTCTGTTTCTGAACTAACAGAGAAATGTCCCTTTTTTGAAAAAATATATATCTTAAAAAACTAATGTAATTTGGGCTTTTTTTTTTTTCACAAAGCAGGATTTAAGGTCTTACTGATATGGGCTTAATAAGTTAATAAGTCTGGGTCAAGTAAAATCAGTGATTTCTTTCTAAACACATTATACATATTAGAAAATACTTGCTGGAGATTAACCAGCTCGTACCAAAGAGAAATACTGTGTCCGTCGATTGGATGCATTTTGACATTTGTGAAGACGACACCAAACAGAAAGAAATGTTGACACTGTGGGAAAACCATTTCAGTGACCAAAGGTAATGCCACCAGTCTGTTTCAGCACTTGGAGCACAATCATGTTTCTGAATAAGAACAGTGCATGGCTCAAAAATGAAAGAGACTGACAAGCCTCCAGCGACAAGTGCCGCCACAAAGCAGCTCTCAGTAACACAAGCATTTACAAAGGCTACACAATACGAGATATTATAAGATTCAGGAAAATTGTGTTTCCTCTAGTTATTTTAAAATCACAAAGATATGCACTCTCTCATTAGAAAAATATCCCAGCTTTAATAGTTGAGCATTTATACTTTACAAACCTTGTCACTGAACTATGAGGGCAAAAAACAAAAACAAAATAATCTGTTTTTAATCAAAATGTCCAATTAATCATGATATTGATTTGAGGTCATATCGCCCAGCCAACAGTTCCTGCTCTCTGCTGTGGGTGTGTACTTTGTACTAATGTTAGCTGAGCCTGTTGGCGCACAGTGGGTCTCATTCCCTGGTTAAGGGTGTGTGTGTGTGCTGTGCAACCACAGACTGTGTGTTCTTCTGGGTTAGCTGCTAACAAGAGTCTGACTCAAGGCGGCATTAGTTTGTTGGTCAGGAGCGTGTGTGCTGCTAGCTTAGCCACTAGGAACACTGTGTAGCTGTGCTGCGGCTTGCGTTTAGGCATAGAGGTCGTGTTAGTGTGCTTTTGGGTTAGCTGCAAAACTGAGTCTGTGCTTGTGTGGCGGCTCATTCTTTGGCTCGGTGCATTTTTATCCACTACTCTCTCTAGCCAACACCCTCATAATTCATAGTGAAACCAACATGGCTCCAAACACCAGACCTGTAGGTTATTGGAGGCGTTACCAACTAATGAGCAACTCGCTAGCTTTGCGTAGCTGCCTCCCAGTGTGTCTCACTGGAGTAGAGTGTTGTGGTATGGGGCTGCAAGGGACACACAGCATGTTGCCTGTTCCGTCCTGTCGGTGGTCTGTGAGGCTGTTAAATACATCACAACATGGGGATGGACCATTCTCTTCACTATATTACCAGCAAGGGTGACAATCACCAGTTTCACTGCGATACGGTATGTATTGATTCTTTGGACAACACGATATTTGCTAATTTTACACAGTCTACCACAATACCCATTTTAATTCAATGTGATTCAAGGGCCTGTGATTAATTTAAGACAATATTATATAAACATTTAACACAGTCCTTCACAGAAGAAGCTGTCAATCCTTTCTCTATAACTTTTGGTTATATAAAGATAAAAAACAATGCCTAAATATTATGTGCAGAGAAGTTAACTTTGAACTGACTTCACTAACACACATAAAAGAGCACATGGAATAAGTTATCCTGGAGGGCTTTCTGTCAGAGAGCTCCTTCTGGAAGAAATATTTTCACTTTAACCAAAACCGTCATCTTTTTCCTGTAACGTCAGAGCTATCTGACTTGAAGCCCTGAAGGCAAACTTCTCCCAACAGCCATAAAACATGAATTAACAACAAGATCATTTAACCTTTTCAAAGCTAAGCTTATTTTATAAGCCTGTGCTCGAAAATTGCATATCCATAATGAAATGAATTTGTTTCTGCAACCACAAGTTCTATTTGAATACTTTTGGTGTCATGGTAAAGGGAACACTTGTGAGATTTGTTAAGATGTGTAAATATCAGTATATGTGTTATATGTGAGGAGTAAATGAAGATGGCACACAGCACAAATAAAACATTTTGAGGTTCGCCTAAAAAAAAAAAAAGCATTTTCAGGATGAGTATCCCTTTGGAATGATGCAGCTGCAGCTCTAAACCTCTATCAAATCATAGTACATTATGTGAATATTAACTCTGCAAAGGTTGATTCTGATAAAGTGAAGCAGAACAATATTAGAGAGGTTTTAGTACAGAAAATTCAGGCGAGCTCTCCAAAATTGCACCATGTTTGCATGTGATTTTTGTCATGTACAATCCTGTATCTTTCATTTTTTGTTTCTGTAAATCCCTACTGATGTTTAGGATATACACATACAACTGTCTGTTCCGTTTGTTTTTTTTCTCTATTTCCCACTCCAAACTGACCAATACACACCTCCTACATTTGAAACTGAGTTTCTATTCTGAGCTTTGGAGGCCCTTACCTCTGTGACGGCTTGGCCGATTTGAGTGATTGATACCTTGTTTGATTTGTTAGAGCCACTAGAATGACGCTATACCCACCAAGCCAATCGGAGTCAGCAACGCGTTGTGGGGCGGTGTCGGCTGCTGTGAGTGGTGCTTTGGCGCATATGTGTGGAAACAGCGGAGTCTCAGCTTACATTTGAGATGAACGGCGTGTGTTTTGCATAACGTGGTTGAGTTAGAGCTCGAAATATACCGAATAGGGATGTCACGATTATAGATTTTCTTGGTACGATTATTGTCAGAGAAATAATCACGGTTTTACGATTATAACGATTATTATGCATTAATTAATTTCACACTATAAATGTGTAAAATCATATGAACACTCCTTGTAGATCTTTAAGTTTCATTTATTTCCATGCCAACATAACAAAAATAATATAGCAACAAAGAAAAGTAACCAAAAAGTAGTGTGCGGACTCTACTTTTACTACATGCCTCTTTGTGGTCCAGCAGTCTAAGTTTTTTCTAGGATGTGCATGTCTCTTTGTTCTCTTTAAATTACAATTACACAAATAAATTGAGAGCATATCTCGTGCAGTGTTAATAATAAATGAAACAGACATCGTGCTGAAAGGACAAGTCCAACATTTACTCAACACAGATGGGAGGAAGCATTACTTGAGAAGACATTACGTATATCTTCCACATTGCACACTGACACTGAAACAGTCTGACGACTAAAAAAGGGATTTGAACTTCTAACAGTCGAATATATGAAATGTGCCTTTAACATGGTGTATACTGTGTCGCCTAGCAGCAACACCATCCAGCAGCGCCTGTTATGAGTCTGTTGAGTGCACCCAACGCTGGCCGGACGTATACTTATGTGCTCCTGCTTTTTCTTTTATCTCTCAACACAACAGTGATGGTTTTAAGTACATGTGGCGACTATTATGTTCATGTATGAAATGTAGTAGCTGTACAACCGGGCTTGGTAAGCTTGGAGTGTTTTTAAGTTGATGTAAAAATAAACAACGAGCATTTGTGAAATCCCGCACTCGTGACATCTGGACGTGTTCTCGTGTGGACGTGAGTTTCTGCCTGTCGTCTCACTCATAAGAGCTACACGGACCCAAAACCATTACAACCTCACACTGTGTGCACACAAACTGCAAAACTATCCATCCAAAAAGTTTTTGAGACGTGCCTTAGCTTGTCACGTTGCACTGTAAAGCCCAACTCGTATCATACCAATACGCCATTAATTGCAAATGACACGCTAACATATAATTTTTAATTCAGTGTTACATTAGATAAATTGAGATTGACGTATTTTAACCCAGTTATTGTGCATTTACCTTTACTTGTGCATGTAAAGCCGGGTGGTTGTCCCACAGTGTTGTATCATGTTGCTCGTATTTGATCCTTCGGCTGCGACTTTTTTGTGGCATGTTTTACAAACTGGAAAGCCGACTTCTTCATCCATACTTCATCACTCGGAGACGCCGCTTGTGTAACTTTGTTTTCGTTCCATGCGAGTTCCGGCATAATCTTTGGAGAGTGACGGTGTTGAGGAATCTTTACGAAAAATTAACCGTTGGCGTTTAAAATCGCGGTTAATAGTGAAATCAAGTAATCGTGACATCCCTAATACCAAGTGGGTCGGGATATTGGTGCTGTATGGAGTTGGATTTGTTGTTTATTTAGTTGTTGTTTGAGCTGTGTTTGGGGCATGTAAAAAGGGTTTTTACAGCCTTGTAGCCCAGGTTCTGCTGTTTAATTTGATGTGCAACATCACTATATTATAACATATATAGTCAAAAGTATCAAATTCAGCTCAAACAAAAGTAACAAAAGTATCAAATTCAGCTCAGTATTAACTGTCAAGGTTCATGAACAAAACAATTGTTTTCTTGCTAGTGACCCATTCATTATTAGCTTAAACTAAAAATGTTTAGATTGCATAAATTAGCCTAGCAGCTAGCAGACTTTTTTCCACTTCTTAACAATGCTTAACAGATAAATGTATTATTATTATTTTTATTACTCACTGTTTGTTTAGGTCACTATATCTCCCAACAGAACAGCTTGTTGAATTTCAGCCTGCATGCATGTTTTTTTTTTCAGCCTAACACTGAAACAGAGCAGCTAATGTTGCAGTAGTATGAAATTAACGGGGTGCGGGTACGTCCTGTTTTATCTCTTAACGGCATTGTTCACATACGGCATATGTTTTGTCTGTTGACCCCTATTTTTTCCATATTCAAAAATATTTCCACACTGCTGATTTATTTTTGGGCGGCACGGTGGTGTGGTGGTTAGCACTCTCGCCTCACAGCAAGAGGGTTGCCGGTTCGATCCCGGGCTTGGGAGCCCTTCTGTGTGGAGTTTGCATGTTCTCCCCGTGTCAGCGTGGGTTCTCTCCGGGCACTCCGGCTTCCTCCCACAGTCCAAAGACATGCAGACTGGGGACAGGTTAATTGGTGACTCTAAATTGTCCGTAGGTGTGAATGTGAGTGTGAATGGTTGTCTGTCTCTATGTGTCAGCCCTGCGATAGTCTGGCGACCTGTCCAGGGTGTACCCTGCCTCTCGCCCGATGTAGCTGGGATAGGCTCCAGCCCCCCCGCGAACCTCAAGAGGATGAAGTGGTTAGAAGATGAATGAATGAATGAATGAATGATTTATTTTTGAGTTAATCTTTTTATCCTCCTCATCTTTCTCTCGGCTGCTGGTCATCTGCCTGCTGCTGTTTGAAGGTGACACAGAATTTCAAAATAAAGGAGTAACCTAAAAATGATAATATGGATCGATGGTTCCACTTTGCATTGATGATATTGGATCATTGACAATGGAATCAATATATTGATCCAGATCAATGGTTGTTTTCAATCCTAATTACCAGTATGTTCCACTCTGCCATTTTTTAAGCATCTTTGTTGTGTCTCGCTCGGACTACACTACACTGCCCCGTGATTTCCGGTGGTACTACTTTGTTTCATCCATATCCATAAACTTCCAGAAAATCTGCACAAATACAGACAAAATACAAAGTTTGGACAGAGTACTCAGCAAATCCTATCAATTGTATACACATCAAATGTTGAGCATAAATGAACCCTTAGTTGTTAGGAACATCCCCTGTGAGATGCAGTCCCCATAACCTGTAAACTGAATTGTAGACCCGCTTGTGTAAGAGATTCCTTTTAAATGAAATTTCAGTAAATGCATTTAATGCTAGAGAAGTGACATACAGTGGCTTTATATTGCATTATTCCAATTTTAGCTTAAGTTAAGGATCTGAATACTTTCTCCACCACTTAATAAGACATGCCTGACAATGATGCAAAGGATTCTTTTCGTATTTTGACTGTGACCTACACTTATACAACTGTAGTCTGATTCACTCTCTTTTTTAACCATCTATTCATTTCATTTGTTCCTAGCCTGGGTGTTAGATACATTTTTATTAGTATGTGTCCACAGCCAATGTCTCCAGGGAGCCCCCATGTCACCAGCTGAGGTTGCTGGGAGTTTTGTGATGTGACACTGAAGCTTGAGAAAGTGCAAGAGTGAGATTAAGATGCAGGTAGAGAGAGAGACAAAATATATTGTGGGGAGTCTGAAGGGAAAGACACAGAGAGAAAGGCCTTCCACTAACAGAGCCCAGCTTACATCATATGCACTTTAAGGCTAGCAGCTTTTCCTGAGAATCAGTTTGAATACTGTGGATTTGTGTGTAGCTTCATGACAAGGTAGCTGCACATATACAGTAGGTCGCCTTCGCATGAAGTCTCACTAAATCCTAAACAGCTCAGTGCAAATGAATCCTGAATCCACAAAGCCTCTTGGAGGACTGAATGAAGACAGGAAATTACATTTTGACATTTACAATAAAAAATTAAGCTTTACAGTTGTGTCAGAAATCTAAAATGCAGCATCTCAGTTATTAGATTGCCATGGCATTTATGTACAAACAGCATGAGTCATTTTTCAACCAAGGCAAGTATGCCCTGAAAAACCAAGTGTGGTTAAAATTACAGTAATTAAATAGAAATGATTAGACTTTAGAGTGTGATCATTGTCTCGTTAAATTTTGTACAGACATCCATGGTCCCCAGAAGATGAATCCTATTGACTTTACTGATCTCCCTAACTTTTCCTCGAGCGCCATCATGAGGTTTTTTGAGTGAATGGTCTTGACTAGGACCGAGCAATATGAAAAAAAATCAAACATATTGACGCTATTTTAGGTTTGATAACTGGTGCTCAAATATTGACACAATTAGTTTCATCAATCATATGAATGTAATGTGGACATATTTTTTAAGTGGGTTAAGGTAAAAAAATATAACTGCTAGAACAGCCTTGCAAGTTCAGAAAATTACATTACCTTATTATAATACAGCCTTCAAAACCAGGAAAAGACAACAGTTATGATATGGATTATCCAAAGTCTTAGACAGCATCTAGTCCCATATAGAGATGGGCATGAATACTCACGTACTCCATTTGGCCATCAGTTTTCATTCAGAAAATAGAGTAATCATCGCCTTACCTCTCCACATGTGAGCAGGACCTTTATTTCCATCCATCCATTTCCAACCGAAGCCAGGTCACGGGGTCAGCAGGCTAAGCAAAGTATTCCAGACATCCCTCACCCTAGCAACGTTTTCCAGCTCCTCCTCAGGGACCCCGAGGCATTCCCAGGCCAGACGGGATATGTAATCCCTCCAGCATGTTCTAGGTCTGCCTGGGGCCTCCAACCAGTGGGTTCAAGAATATCCCGATGAAACAGCACTTTACTGTAAGAGAAAGAGTGTGCCTAGCCTGGTATGGGGACACCAGGGCCCCCGTCTGGAGCCAGACATCAGGGGAGCTTGCCAGCGAGCATCTGGTGGCTGGGCCTTGGGCCATGGGGCCCAGTTGGTCTCGAAGCCCGAATTAATGACATGGAGCTGCCACCCTGCGGGCCTGGCATCAGGGCGGAGTACATTATGTGCGGGTGGCAGGCAGGGGCGGGTACCAGGATGGGCTGACCCCTGGTGTTGCAGGACTTAAATATATATTTCTTATTATTTCAAATGGGTAAAATCTTATGTCATTGCCGAGGGAAGAAAGGAGCAAGAGACACTTACATATATATTGCGTTATGTAAGTCTTGTATATGAAATGTCTGTGTTTTGCGCCTCATTTTTTAAAACACATCTGTTGCCTGCATCCAGGCACTGTCTAAATGTCACACATTAGACTACAACTACCAGCTTTGCGGAGAGTGTGAGAGAAGAGAGATCTACATTGATATGCGTTACGTAATGCAACTTGATGCTATATCAATAAAAAAGGTATTGTCTAAATCTATATCTTGCTTGAAAATATATATCAATATATCCTACATAGTCCTTATGACGCCCAGCCCTAATGTTGTCCTCACACTGGGTGCAAATAAAACAATTTGAGTGAATTACATATAAAGTCAATTTAAAGACATGATAAGATGCGAATTCCCGCCGGGCGGCGCAATGGATGCAGTGGACATGACGCGAATGACGGGACATATGCAAATTAAGCAGAGCAAATGAAGAGAGTAGCGCGATTTCACATCATACGCTTATTTGCGAGAGCTGAACACTCTGAACTTCAGCAACCAATTCCTGCCATGACAGCCAATCAGCATTTAGATCCTCCAGGGATGTATGACACCAAGGACGTAACAGCAGAAGTTCATTCATCAATTTAGCGATTTCACACGCAGATGACACAAGTTATTTGCGCATTTGAGGTCAACACAAAATATTCAGTGCTCAAACTTGCACAAGGAACTCAGTGTGGTAATTTGCATCATGTTTGGTGTGAACACAACATAATAATTTTATGCAAGTACTCTAATATGGAAATTACTTAAAATACCTATCACTTGTCTAATATCACAATATTGATATAATACCAATAGATTCTCTTGCCCGAGTCTCAGCATCTATTGGGTGGACTTCTCTGAAATTTTATGGTCTTCAAGGCCTCAAAAGCATCTCTATTTTTTCTTATCTTGAGCCATCATAAGGTCCAACTTTTTAACCTATATAGTAAAATATCTTAACTGCTCAATGGATTAGAAATATCTCAAATACTTTTGGATTGATTGCTATGGAATGTGGTGCATATATTCAAGGTTACCAACTTATAAAAAAAGCACAGCTGAACATGTTTGTGTTTGCCTTCATGCACTATGTATTTTAAGTACTTTCTGTTTAGAGGTGAAGCATATGGTAGGAGGAAATGGCAATTTAAAGATGGCGAGTGACGACAGCGAGGTCGAACAGCCCGGCATCTTGAGCAGCTGGGCTCATTTACATCATTTAGTCATATGCGTAGCCATGGGGGTCTGTGAGTGTCCACATGACGTAAATTTCATCATCTGCTTATATCGTCATGGGTCCGCATGGATGTCTGCAGCCCAGAATTTAAAGGCCGCCCGCACATTTGTAGAACATGTCCACACACGCAAACACTAATGAAGTCTAAACAAAATCACCACCATTTCTGAGTACTTCAGGGTCTTAAGTAAAAACACTGCTAAACAGAAAAAAATGCTGCCATATAAGCTGTACCCCAAAAGTCTTCTCAGGTTGCAGCTTGGCAAGAGTCAGCACAACACTGGAGGGTGCTGCATCACCTGAACAGCTGGATGCTCATTATAGCACATAGTGATGTCATGGCAAGCCTGAACACCAAGGTTTTTTTTTTTTATCTGTTTTTCACTCAACGGCAGTGAAACATGACAAACTTCAGTTGTGAAAATACATAAATTTGCCAGTGGTCCTGAGGTCAACGTGTCCCCTAGGTTTACAGGGGGGTGGGGCATGTTGCTGTGTTGTGCTATGGCCTACTCAAGTGCTGGAATTTGTAATTTACGTGACAATGCCTGAACGCAACATAGGCTCCAAGCTTGACCTTTTTGGCCCTGTCTTCCAGTCTTCCAGTCTCTTCAAGTCCTACTGACTTATTGTGAGTTAAAGAACATATCATATCTTCAAAAACCATTTGACTGTTTTTTACTCTTAATTTCTTTTCATGCGATTCTTGTACATCTGTTTCCAGTGCCTTTCTGAAAAACACTTTATTGATGCTCTTTTTCTGAAAATGGTACATTAATATTTCTAGATTCCTGACATTGTGTTGCACCTGCGGCTCTTTGGTTTTCCCCAGCTCTTTTCTCTCGCAGCTTTTTTCTCCTCTTAATACCATCTGACATTCTTTACCTGCAAGCAGATGTGGTATCACCTGTCGTCTATTCACTTTTTCTTCTGCAACACAATCTGATGTGTCTCTCGAACAACAAAAGGGAACAGAGGAAAAGAAGGGGAGGGCGGCGGGTGAGAATGAGGGAGGGGAGGATGGAGAGGATGGGAGGCTGGTCTGCAGCACAGTATCTCAGACAGTCCAGCACTTTCTTTGTTATCTGCTCTCCATGTGGGAGAAAAGCATCCTACCTTCTTTATTATCATCAAGCAATGATAAGGACAGGCCCGACTACTCATCTCTGCACAAAGGCAAGCTGATACCTCAAGGCCGTGTGTGTGTGTGTGTGTGTGTGTGTGTGTGTGTGTGTGTGTGTGTATACGTGCATGTCTGAGACCATGTCTTGATGCCCAAAAACACCAGGGGATATCTTTTCTCTTTATTCTCATACTAGATAATAGTGTTGATGTGATTTTGTTTAGGTTTTGAGATATCTGCTACAGCTCACCTCAGCACAATGGAGCGCATTCGGGTGGTGGCATTCACAGCATCAAAAAATGAATGAATTAAAGGGTCTACAGCAACTGCTTTTTCCAAATACAATGACATCGTTGTTGTTTTTTTTTAAATAAACAGCAGACCTTGTTGTTCAGTTCCAACCTTCAGTGTGGAAAGAAACAGTCCGCTTCAAAATAAAGGAGTTCACCTCAAAAATATTCACAACAAGATTTGTACATCAGGATCTCCATTAGCTGGGCTCTCATGAAGCAGCAACAATTTGTAACATAAAGACAGACATGAATAAACAGACAAGAATTTAAAAGTGGTTGAACATTTCTAATCATGAATTTAGCTAAAAAGGTGGTCAATCATAATGTATGTATGTATTTACTTCTCAATTGGCAGAGAAAGAGATCTGTGGAATATTGTGTGAAAGTCACAATATTTAGAAAGAAAACTGTGACTTTACCTTTTTCCAGGTAAAAACAAAAATGAAAACACAAAATATACATGATATTAACTTAGGGACAGATTCAGGGCTGGATACGGTAAGTTTAAGTAAACACAATAAATTTGTGCTCTAGAGAAAGGATCAGCGCTCAGTGAATAACCTCCTAAGCCCTATGATAAGCTATTATGGCAATTACAGACCAGTGAGCAGTGATAACTAACACATCTTTGGGGTCATCAGGTGGGAACCTTCTTTCACCAGTGTTTCGTCTATTTACATTACACATGGCTTTCTCAGCCCAAACAGCACTGTCATCTTCAACAAACCCAGGCTCCATTTATGCGAGCTCCAGGTAGTGACCATGCCGACACTACCTTTCCTAGCACATTCACCATACTCTATTTCACACGCTACATCGCATAACTCCAATATAAGCTAATGTTAAAGGAGATAGAGAAGATAAACTCACAGGATCAGCAAACACACTCACCTTGCAGCATGGTCTCAAACAAAAGGGATTCAAATAGGCCACCCCCACACTTAAATTACCTTCCTCTTCCTGGATTTCCTCCTGAGAGGACTGATTGGTGGATCTCTCCACTTGATCTCAAGGAGTTATGTAAAGTTATAGACAGATTCAGGACTGGATGAGGTTAAATGAGGGACATATTCAGGGCAAATGAGAATATTGCTACCACTCTGGTGTCTGTATGATTAGTACAGATTGGGAGCCAGGAGGGGATTAGCTTAGTTTACCATAATGACTGGAGTAGGGGGAAACAGCTAGCCTGGTAAAACCTACTGACAATTCTTGTTTGTTTGATTTGCACACAGACAAGAAATATAATTATTGTAGGTACTATAGAAAGTCACTGTGCCAGGCATAACCAGTGTCAAGCTATACTATACTATAGGACATTGATTTAAAATTTTGAGGGGCGTTTAAAAGAGGGGTGTGGTCAACTGGGAGAAAATTTTGTATATATTTGATTTAAAGGCATCTGTTCTGTTTTTACTCTCGCTCTCCCCAATTCACATTGTCCTGTCAATTAAAGGCAAAAAGCCCAAAAAATAATCTTAAAAAAACAAAAACAAAAACAAAAAAAAAACACTAGTGGTATGTTATGGTGAAGTGTTACACTTAAAATACAGCTAAGGATTAGTGGTTAAACATTTCAGTAATCAAAAGGAAAATGACTAACATAGTGATCTGCCTCTGGAGGGCCAGTGTTTCCCCTATATGCAACTACCAGCGGCACACTGCCGCTGCTGAAATATGACTGCTGCTGATTTTTTTTTTTTTTTTTTCGTCTAGCTCTTTAGAAACTACCGTTATATTATTTGGTGCTACGGACGCTTCATATCCAGGCCTATAGAACAGGTCTATACCTTGTCCTTTTATAAAACAAACTAAATAGCCTTGTGTTATTTATCTTATTTACATGACGGCATGCCATTTCTATCTCTATATGGTCGCGCATTTACAATTCTCCTCTGCTGTCTGTATCGTGCACGGTGTTTCGCCCCGATGCGTGTACACACACACACACACATACACACAGACAAGTGCACACGCACGCACACAGGTGAGCACACTAGAGCATGGCTCGGGTCACGTTTTGAACCCGACCCAAGTCCGAGACATTAATAACTGAACCCGGCCCGAAGCCGCAGCAGGGAGCCAAAGAATTCTCAGTAGGCGCTCCAGCCAGTGCGCTACATAGTAACATTCATTTACTGGAAGCATTTTATGGCGGGGCAAATTAGACTATGGCGGGCCACCATCAATGTATGGGAAACAGTAATTTAAAGCTATAGTGCACAACTTCTACATGTCTGTAAATGTCCGTTTCACCCAAGCCACTACTAGAGGAGATGACACAATGCTGATTAAGCCAATCGGCTCCTCTAACATCTCGCGGTATTTTTCAATATATATCATTTTTGTCGGCGACATTCCCGTGCTGGCGCACAGGAAATGCTTCCTCACAACAAGAAGGGAGGGGGAGGAAGAGCGGGGAGTGTCATAGCAAGAGGTAGAGCGCAGGTAGAAAGAGAAAGCAACATGGTGGAGAAGCGGCCGAGACACGGTTCAGAAGTGGATCCTACCACAAAGAAAAAGCCCGGATGTTCGGCTGAAGGTCTATTAGCAAAGAAGGAAAGTGACCAACAGAGAAGGCAAACAAGGATTTGTATTGCCGTCGCTTTTCCTCGGTGGAGAGCCCTGAAGGAAGAAATTGGGCTGAGGGCAGACACGAATGTTGCCTTGCCGCTGTTGGATAAGTAAGTGACTTGGTTTATAATTATATTATGAGTAGTATGTGTTGCTGTTACATGCACTGGACCTAGTACTTTATTATTTTCTTGGAAATGGTACTATAAACGTAATGTAATGTTACAGGGTTCCCGCGGGTCCTTAAAAAGTCTTAAAATGTCTTAAATTAAAATCCAGGTAATTAAGGTCTTAAATTGTCTTAAATTTACCATAAATTTGCTGTAGGTATTAAATATTCAGCCAGTGCGTTTAATGCCGATGGGAAAGCACAGTGGCCCACCGTAAAACATATAATAGTGTGTATTTGTGTGATTAATTTAATATGGTGCCTATATGGTACGGTGTCGTAAATGAGTCTCCGCAATTAATAGCTGTTTTACGGTACGTCTGCTACAGACGCTGACATCGGGCAGCACCCCGCCATTTCGCGGATATCGAGGTGAGCGGTTAAAGACGCAGAGATGGGGAAATGTAAATTTAACGAGAAGTGGATGGAGGAGGACGTATTTAGGAGGTGGTTGGCACCGACACCGGCAAACAACAACGAGGCAATGTGCACATTTTGTAAGAAGACTTTTTCTTTAGGGACCATGGGGCTCAAAGCCGTCGAGTCTCACACAAAAGGAGTAAAGCACCAGCGGTACATGGCAGCAGTTAGCTATAGTGGGGCCAGGCTAATCCCTGCCCTGCCCTGCCCTGCCCTACCGAAAGACATTACAAGTTCAGAGGCCACCTCTCAGTCGGCTATGACGAGATTCATTTCACTGCCAGACACCCAAAAGGCAGAGGTACTGTGGGTTCTGCATACTGTGGCGAGGCACAGTTTGTTAAGATCTAACGAGGACATACGAGACATCTTTGCCGCTGTGTTCCCAGATTCCCAGTTTGCCAAGTCATTCACCTGTGGTGAAAATAAAACTGCATATGTTGCCAAATATGGTATCGCTTCATTCATCAAGAAGGAGCTATTGTGCAGCGTGAGTTAGAAGCCAGATGTTGTCACGTTTGATGAAAGCATGAATGAAACGACAAAGAGCAAACAAATGGACCTTCATTTGCGGTTCTGGACTACTGATGAGACTAGCACACATCATGTCATCTCCCGTTACTTTGGGTCGGAGTTCATGGGTCAGTCCAGAGCCAAGGACATCTTGGGTCATTTCAGTGTAAAGTAACGTTACGATTGTGTTTGAAATCACATATATTATTCATACTAAAAGTCCATTTTCACTGAGGGCGAATATTGACGCGGATTATTCTCGCGGAAAAATATAAAAGTTGATTTCATGGATTCTTATGGAAGTTCGCACACCGGGGCAGAACTTTCGTGCGGTGAAAAAAGTTTCCGCCCAGACTTTGACTGCCGGCGGAACTACACAGCTGGGCCAATGAAATTGTTTGTTTATAGTCGTGCAGAGCCGGGAGAGTCCAAAATCCAGTCAGGCAGGACAGTATGGGAGAAAGGTTGATAAACCTCGTTTCACAGCACCCCGTCCTTTTTGATAAAAGACGGGATGATTTTATGAACAATGAATTAAAGGACGTCTGGCAGTCCATTGTCCAGCTTGATAGCTGCAGTGAAAGTGGTAAGTGCTAAAGAAAGTTGATGTTGACGCTTGCTAAACGTCAGCTTGCTAGCTCGCTGCTGCTGCTGCTACTCTGGTCCATGTTCACCCACACCCGTTCACGCAGCGTGGACTTGGAACACAACGCCATGAAATTTCGCACCGCGTCCGTACCGCGCCTGTGTGTATGGTTTGAGCACGGAAAAGCGCTGCGCAGATATTCTGCAAATCCGTCCCGCATTTCTGTTTCGCGGCAGTGAGAATGACCCTTAAGTATGGTGTAAAATTGAGCAACGTTAATGAAGTCCAAAGCTCCTATACTAGCAGTGTAAACACCAACACTCCCCTGGTGCTCAGTGCTCCCAATCCGGGCAGAGTCGACAGAGGACTGGTTATGTGCTATATTTAGGTCACAGGTCTATGGTCACTTTGACAATCTAACAGGTAAAAAATACATTAGCTCAGAGTTTAAGGGGTGTAACTGTTGATAGCTGTGGTTTATTATGTGTAAATATGCCGAATTGTGGTTTTATGGGTGGTTGTTGACGGTTGGGCAAATCTAGCTGCTAATGTAGTCTGTCACTTGTTGCCACAGCAACAGTAGACATTCACGTAAGGGTTAATGAGCTGTAAATAGAGATGCAGAATCAAGCTATGTTGTAAATACACATTATACATGTTGTATTTTAGCACAAAGTATATGATTTTACCAGTTAGTAAACCTATAGAAAATCATTAGTTTAATTTGCAAAATTTACCATTAAGTTTATAGGCCACACACACCAGACCAAGACCACAGTGACCATAGACTGACTTGAATAGAGCACATAACCAGTACTGTTACTATCTGCATAAAGTCAATAAATTGATATTTATATATTATTTTTGGGTCTTAAATTATGTTCTTTGAGGTCTTAAAAAGGTCTTAAAAAGCATTAAATTTTACTTTTAAAATGGTGCAAGAACCCTGTGTTAGCAGCCTGGTGTTCGCCACGTTGTGTAGTGGTTGATAGCATTGTGAAGCGAGTGTTACTCTGTGTACACGGTGTGTGTCGACTGGCGAGTGTTACTCTGTGTACATCGAAGTGCTGCCGGCTTATTAGTTGTAGTAACGCATTATCCGCTGGGAGGATTCATTCACTTATTCTTTAAAGTTTTAAAGAAATGTACTGTTATACCACAATAATGTAATGGGCTTTAACTGTGAGGTTACAGTTAGAGTTAGTTATATAGTAAATCACAGTAATATGCAGGCATATATATGCAGGCATAACTACTGTAAATATAATATGATGTATTAAGTTGTCATTTCACAACAATTTACTGTAAAAATGACAGAGTAATTTACTTAGAAAGCAATGCAACTATTACAGTCAAATATTTTACAGTGTACAGACCCAACCAAGAGAATTAGCACCACCACATGTCCATCACCTAATATTTCCATAAGAGTGGATGGAGACACACATTAATACACAATTACTTTGAAGGTTTTCTGGAAATTAGGTTGACATTTGTGTAAAATTGCATGGAAATTTAAGATGATTTTTAATATTTACTCAGATTTGATGGAACCATGTTACAGTACAGATGAAAAGCACATGTCATTTAAAATTCCCAAGAAATAAGTCTTGTATTGTAACAGATGATGATACATAAGGAATTGTTCACATAACTGTAGAAAGTGTAAGAATTAATTTCCTTTGGCAGGCTGTTGGGAATGTCTGAGTTTGTCTCTGGGGTGATGTCAGTGGAGGACAGCTGATCCTTTGTTGTGCTAATTAAAAGTCAATGTAACACTGTAGATTGGGAGGAAAAAAAGAAAAACACACAACAAATGCATGGCCAAAATCCTTAGTGATACCTCCGGGAATATAGGGTTTTCAAGTTATTTGTTCTAGGCACACAAAAGCATGACTTTTAAAGCAAAAATCCAATTAATACAAAGTAAAAATTGGTTGTCGTACTAATTTTAAATGTGTGGTATCATGTCTAAGGAAGAGGAATTGTTGTATTATCACATTGTTGCGTGAGAGTGCTGTGATAGAACTCCATTCTACAGTGTTGTGAAGCCCTGACCTTTACTCTCCTCATTAATTCCTAATGCTGCCTGGTGTCCTCTGCATGCTAATTTAGAAAAAGAGCCTCATCAAATGGGTTAAACACAGAACATTAAAGGATATACTGTGAGTAGGAACCATACAGATGATTGAAGCTGCTCTTTTGTTCCCCAATGTGAAGTGGAAATCAAACAATCTAGAACTCAAGAAATGTCAGCTCTGTTTTCCTCCTGTGATAGTTTGCTTTCAGAATACATTATTGTCATTGCTTTGGCTGGAGTTGAGGTGATCTCTCTGTTCTCGTTGTCTCTTTCTTTACAATTCCCAGGTCACAGAAAGGCTGTCCTGTCTATGAAGATACTCCTTCCTTCGTGCCTTCACATTCCTTATATTTCACGTACCCTATGGCATGTATGTAGACGTAATATATTATTATAGTCAAATGTAGATGAAATGATGCAGGGCAGTTTAATTGATTAATTGCTATCCTGTCCTATGGACCCTACTTGCACTTGTCAGTCAAAATGTCTCCTCTCTTTTGTTCTTGGCCACACATAGTACATGTCTCCGTCAATCAGACAACAAATCTGACAAATATATAGTGATAAACAAACCAGCTGGCCAACATTTTAAACAAAAAGAGAATTTAACATGCTTTAGATAATCTCTGAAAGACAATGGATTGCCATAAACCATGAAAAACATAAAGATTTAGAGGCATTTCAAAGGTATCAACAGAAAAATAGAAAAAGAATACACAATATGTGGTAAATGGACTGCATTTATATAGTGCTTTTTTAGTCTTAGCGACCAATCAAAGCGCTTTACAACACAAGCACCATAAGTATTTTGCCCACAGATACTTAAACATGCTGGGGATTTTACTGCTGATCTTCCAATTAGTGGACCTCTTGAGCCACTGTCCATTGCTCATCAGTATTCCATACCAGCAATCAAGAGCAAGTAAGGCTTTGGTGTGTTGCCCAAGGACACTTTGACATGTGGACTGCAAGGGCCAGGGATCGAACCATGGATTGGTGGCCATAGCCACAGCCACCCCAAATATTAGATGATAATTTGAGTTCTTCAGATTCAGGCAAAAGCACTACCACACTCCTACGAAAGAGGCTAAGACAGTTCACATAGACTAGCTTGAATGACGTCAGTTGAAAGTAGGGGTTGGGGATATATTGAATATATTTGATGTATTGTGGTTTGTTCTACACGGAATATATAATGACTATATCATGAATATTGAGTATAAACTGTCATGTCATTTTTTTAAGCCACCAGCATGAGATTTGCTTCTGCATTTCAGCACTCTCTCTCTCTCTCTCTCTCTCTTTCTCTCTCTCCCCCTCACACAGACACACACATACATGCACATACATAAAGAAAGACTCACTATAATCAATCAATCAATCAATCAATCAATTTTATTTATAAAGCCCAATATCACAAATCACAATTTGCCTCACAGGGCTTTACAGCATACGACATCCCTCTGTCCTTAAGACCCTCACAGCAATATAATGATGCACCATGCACTCTTCTGACCATCCAGACCATCCATCCCTTACTATTTAGTGAAAATATGAATATATATGAAAAGAAAAGCAGCTGCCGCTTTGATTTGTTTAAGTATAGCAAGACTTTATTTAACACTATTATAACAGTACTTTTCTAACTTTATTATGAAAGAATTTTATTGAACTGTACTATAACATTTATTTGACTTTATTTTGACAGTAGCTACTTTATTTAAAATCATTGTAACTGTAGTTCATTTAATACTTTTGTATTTTTGTAGTATACTGTAGTTTAGAGAAGATTTCAAAATATCAAGATATAGTATATTGTGTATGACAATACAGCCAAAAAACATTGTGATATTATTTTAAAGCCATATAGCACAGCCCTAGTAGAAAGTATTCAGCCATGTCTGTCCATGTTGAGGTGTTGGAGCTTTGCATGAAATAAAACATTCCATCAGGATTGTGTCTTTAATTTAGTACATGTGAAGTTGCTAAAAGTGAAGGCAGTACACCTGCTGTAATGACTGGTTGCATAATAGTTTCAAAAGGTACATTTAGACTATTAGCCAGTATGTGTCCCGCCAGTAATTATCTGTAAAGAATTGTGCCTTATTTGTAGTCTCGTAGTAGTCTGTAATTCAGTAGGGCTAATTTGCTCGTATGCTTGTATTTTTGCTTAAACAAGATTAATTGTGCACAACATGAGACTTACTGTCGGTCATGCTCAGGTGGAACCAACTCTGGACTTCAGTTTGAATACTGCCAGATTAGCTTGTTTGATTTCTAACTCGTGAACACAATATATTTTGCTCAACAACAACCTTCAATACAAAAGTGCAATGATTTAAAGACACTTTAAAGTGTCTGATTTAGACCTCAGCTCAACCCGAGCTGACTGCATGATGTACTTTAACCTTCCAGTTTCTATAGTTGGTATGAAATTGGCTTGGCAGTTGGATGGAAACATAACTTAAATCTTTCTCGCTGCTTTTCTCTGTCTGTCTGTAAATTGCTGCTTTCAACACTGTGAGCTGTAGGCAAGAAGAAAAGGGGAGCAAATGAGCTCTGAAATACCGACTCCCCGGTAAAACACACTCGGCATGACCTTTAGTTAACGGACAAATTGAGCTGCGGCCGGAGCACACTTCCGACTCTTGTCGGGCAATGTGAGGGAGTGTGTATGTGTGTGTGACTGTATAGAAGTGTTAGGGTTGATAGGTGTGTGGGATAGAGATGGGGATGTTTGGGGCAAATTTACTAATTTATTTGTTTATTGCAGTTTCTTTGAAATGTGAGAGTCTTCTGGGTTTGCCGGAACCAAACAGAATGAGTTGTTCGTTTCATTATTTTGGAGCGACTTGCAGACAATTTCAGTCAGCCGGTGACCTTTGCTTCTGATTCAGTTAGAGTGTGTGTTTGTGTGTGTGCGTGTGTATGTGTGTGAATTTGGGAGAGGCAGATTACAAGAATAAGCATACAATGTTACAAGTTTAAACATGATTCAATCTTACTGTTGTTTCATCTTTATTTCCAAGCATATACCAGTGAATAATATGCTGTGTTTATGTCTTTAATATGTGAGTGTATGTGTGCATACACAAGATGTGTTTTGTACGTGTGTATGATTGGTTGCAGATGTCATGTTGGCAGGCAAGATCACTTTCTTTAATTGTCAGTCAGGCTAATTTTAGTCTTAAGTGACATGACTAAGCCTGAAACTTTATCATAAGAAATTAAATAAAAACACTTTTTTTCCCATAAAGGAGCTGGACAAGCTAGGCAAAGTGAGCTCAGTAGTGCTGAAGTGGGTGTTCTTCTGTAACTCTTGATGAAATAAACTGTTCCCAAAACAATACAATTAAGAAAGCAAATGAAGAAATGGAAGAAAATAGACTTGGCGTAACAATACACTTTGGGTTACATTTACGCCTTTAGTATAGCATGAGAAAAACTCAAGCTGTTATGAAGCCTGTGTAGACAGATGGAAAGTTCAAAATAGAAATGTATCTGTTCTGCCAGACATCATGAAGATGAGCAACTGAATAACGTTGCTCTATGCCACGCAGTAACTCGAAACACAGCCGCAAGCTTCAGGCTTGGGAGGGATAACATGGAGCATCCTACTGAGTCAGTACGTGAACAGGCCTGTACTGTTAGGTAAGAGGAAATAGCTGGTGACACTATGTTTTATACATTTATACATACAGTGCGTTTGCAGGCCATCAATGGAGTTAGTTAGTTGTGACATAGGAAATTGGCAATGTGATATTCACTGCAATAATAGGAAAAGAATCCAAAAATAAGGAATTAAATATAGAGTGGTCTTAATGCCAGAAACATTTCTGTGCAATGACACCCTACCACAGTTGGTGCCCTTTGATTTTTTTTCTTGCCCCTGCCCCTTAGACAATTCACCACTGGCAACCACTGTGACCTCTTTTCCACCAAATTACTTATGGTCCTTGAACCAGTAACATTTAGGAGTCTTGGAATCTTTGTGCTATCTTGCAAACCAGCCTGCGTTTCCAGCAATTTTGAGAATATCTATATCTATATCTATCTATCAGCAGTAATGAGATGGCTGATCACATTCAGTATCTAAAAGGCCCTGACACACCAAGCCGACGGTTGGCCATCGGTCTAAGTCAGGCCGTCGGTGAGCATCTGTCACCCTAGTTTTTGAGGTGTGTCCCGTACCATCGGCACTTCAGCGTCGGCGGCTTTTCGGCAGATTGAGCATGTTGAATCACCGGCAGAGCTTGTCAGTGAGAGAGATCATTCTGACTGGCCGTTCAGGTTTTATTTCCTCGCCCCTGTAGCGAGTGAATGTGCCTGTATTGAAACTGGGGCTAACCAGTGCTTCCTCCTCATGCTCCACTTCACCCAGCTGCCCAACAGAACCGCTGCTTCTTCCCATTTTAACCTGAATAACAAACCGGGGCTAGCTGTGAGGCTAGCGGAGTGTTAGCCGCTGTAATAGTCTGTGGAGGTGCTGCGGTGCTCGGCTGCACAGATAGGAAACCCCTCGGCTGACAGGATGTACCACTCTCTCACTCCGCTCTCTCTCACGCAGGTGCAGAACATACGTGCTACTTGGCCGTCGGATAGTCATTGTAGTGTGTTCAAATGCAACTGACACAGGGCGACGTGAGGCGACATAGACGAAGCAACAGTTGGCTTTCGTCGCTGCTACTTCTTTGATGTTGGTTTGGTGTGTCAGCACCATTAGGTGACATTAATGAAAATCGAGTTACTATGTTAGTCCGACTAAAGCCGGACTTTTAAAATGCATGTAAACATGTTAGTATGATTTCAGTCGGACAGATCGAAGTCAAATTGGCCTAGGAGCTCTGCACCCTGGGCTCTGACCCAAAGTCAGATAGCATTAAATACATAACAGAAGAAGAGGTCGGTACCAATATGGCAAAATCTACATCCAGAGCCGTGCATTTTTGGACAGACGAGGGGATGCAGTTTATGCTGTGTCAGCTGAAGGAGTTAAATATTTAAAAATACATGGATAGACAAACATGGAATGGCGATTGTTTGGTCTGTGACGGAATAGGTCAGCAATACTAACAAGCTGAAAGGGGGCATATCACCACCTATTGTAGTGGAGTCATACATACTTTGGTCAATAAATCAATTTCCCTCCTGTCCTTGTATGCTGGGACAAGGACGGTAGTCAAATTAAATGGCCTAATCGAGCTATAACTGTAGTTCAACTCAACGGTGCATGTAAACATACTAAGTGATTAAGTAAGCTTTTGCAATTGAGAAGGTGGTGGTTTTGGGTAAGGAAGCAAACAAACAGCTAGTCTATGACAGGATGTTGACTTACCTCCCCCATGTAAAAGTCTGGTGGATATCATAAGTAGATGTAAATCAAGAGCTGTGGAATCAAATATGAGTAGTTGGTCATGTGGTCTAATTAAGCATAACTCAGAGGAATATTAGGGCTGTTGTAGACACTGTTGTACAAGATGTAAAGTTTATCATCAATTACACTGATAATTTGAAGGGATTCTTGTGAAAAACAAACCCAAAGAGGTGACTCCCTCTGCCAACCAAGTGACAAAACAAACTTTCATTGGGATTCAAAGTTTCCTGCAAAAGAGATCTAAAATTGTGCTATCTTAACCCCCCTAAAATAAAACATAGAGTGGCATAGACGTTCCTGGTTATGTTGAAGGGAAGAATCTTTTTTTTTTTTAAGAGGGTTGCTGTTTTTGAATATTCACTCTATAGACAGGTATACTAAAAGTTTCTAAATTATTTCCTAGCACAGCAATTACCAAAAAAAAAGTTAAGGGCATTCTACCTCGTGGCTTGTAGCTTCAGACCTGGTGATATAAAAGCCTCCCACTTCAGACAAGATTAGGAATGAACCCTCACATAAAATTATATAAAAAGTGAACTTGGAAATGTTTTAAAAAGTAATCCTCATGAAGATCTCAGCAGACCTGAGTCAGGGGTTCAAACAGCAAGTTGGTTCCTGTCACAACAGGTCTTTTAGGTGATTTGACAAGGCTGTTATGAATATGTCATAAAAGGGAGAAGACCAGGATAAAAGAAACATCAACTCTTTGAAATGCATATTGGTGTTCTAAAGAGCTGAAGGTCAGCTGTTTGATAGTTGCAGCAAAATTGTCTTCTTTATTTTGCATGACATCCAAACCCTCTTAATTGTAACATTAGGATGTGATTGTAATGCTTTAATAGTTGTCTTCTCCAAAACACTGATGTCTTTCACTATTTTACCAAAGGTAGCTACTGTTGATTGAGAAGTGTACAGTAGGGGGACATGGAATTGTGCCAGTGTACTTAAGGTTATTTTGGATGTTGGGGCAAATGACAGGATGTGATTCAACATGCTTTCATTACATGTGTAAAAACTGTTGAAGCCTATTGTTGGTTGTCAGTGTTACAGAGTGGTGCTCACCTCTTACAACTCTGTATTATTTTCTTTTGCCTTGAGCTGGTCAATTATAAAAACCATTAACAGCTGATAACTTGCTGCTGTGACCAGAATACTTCTTACTGCCTATGTGGAATTTACAGTATTTTTTCGCCACTACAAAAACAGCTATCCATAGTCTTCTCTTTGTCTTGTTCAATAAATTATCATTTTTTATGCCTCCATGTAGGTGATAGCCATGGCCAGAGGCATTATATTTTCAGGTTGTCCATCTGTCCGTCCCATCCTTGTAAACATAATGGGCTCTAGTTTTGCAGACTGGGCGAGGCGGGGGCGCAGCGCACCTGCGCTTCGCCAACTGGGTGTGGCCAGGCGGATTTTGCAAGTTTGCCACACTGTGCCCAGCGCAACTACTCCTCTTTCCCACCTCCGTCCCTCCTACCTGCGCAAGTCGGAAAGAGGGAGGAAAGAAGGTGTGGAGTGGGTTTTACACACATCACGCCAATCAAATGAGCCCCTCTCCTCACCTTTAAATGCGCCGCGCGAAGGCGTGATGAGAGTTTATTCAATATTATGGCCCCCAATTGTGGAACAGCCTGCCGGAGAACCTCAGAGCTGCAGAGACTGTTGATGTTTTTAAAAAGAGGCTCAAGACTCATCTTTTTAATCAGGCTTTTAACTGATCTCTTTATTTATCTATTTTAAATTCCTCTTATAACCGATTTATCTATCTATTATCTATTTTTTATTTATTTTTTATGTTCTTACCCTTCCTCTTTTTACGTTCTTATCTCATTTAACCTTTATCTATTGTTATTTTAGTTAGCCTATAGGTTTTAGTTTTGATGCATTTTATGTCTCTGTTTTAGATCATTCTTACCTAGCTATTAACTCAGTTTTATTAGCTAAATAGCTTTTTGTTTATTTGGTTCTTTTTATACCTTTTATCCTATCTTACTGTTTTAGTCCCTCAGCTTTTAGCTCCAGTGTTTGCTCATGGGGGCCTACCACACTGAGAGTTGTTCCTGGTCTCCGCTCTGACCTGGGTGGCTGTAGGGCACTGCATCTCGGTGTGGAGCCTCATGTCTGCCCGGGTCGGGGAGGTCTCTATGGCGGCGCTCCCTGTGGCTGTGGACCGTGGGCCCTCTCAGTGTGGACGGCCCCCAGAGGGGACTTTTTCCTTTTTCCTTGCTTTGGGTCTTGGTGCTCGGCCATGTCTCTTTAGTGATAGCTAGTGTGTGTGTGTATCTGTGTGTGTGTGTGTGTGTGTGTGTGTGTGTGTGTGTGCGTATATGTATATTTACATATCTCTATGTGGGGTGGGAGGGTTGGGTTTTCTCTTTTCTTTTTGTTTTCTGTTTTGGATCTTTGTTGTTTTTAGCCTCTGTGGGGCACTTTGTGTTACTGTTGTATGAAAAGTGCCATATAAATAAAGTTGATTTGATTTGATTTGATTTGATTTGCCATGGCAGAAGAGAGCAGCAGCATCAGACGACCAAACTTCTCCCAGGAGGAAACTGATGTTTTGGTCTGGGAGGTCCAAGCTCGCAGTGTCCGAATATACGGAACTGCGAGCAGACCTCCACGGGCTGATGATGCAAAGGTAGCCTGGGAGGAGGTCACCACAATTGTAAATCAATGTTGCGTTTCTCTCGTGCACGCACGTACTCTCTCTTTCTCTCTCGCAGTCTCACTCTGTTTCTTTTCTTTTGACTTTTCTAAGATGACAGATGCTGAATATATACTCCCTATCTGATGCTGTGGCTGTTTGTGGTTGGCTGAGAGGGATGTGAACTCATTAGTTTGCAGCTGTGTTAATCAAATCAGGTTGGGTTTCCATTACGTGTGCCAAACGTGCCAAACAGTGCCAATCCCCTTTGATCTGACATCAGATGTGACGGGACAGTCGATATAGAGATACATTTATGTGCTGATTGCAGATAGTTGCATTGAATAGTGTTTTTGTGGGTATTTATTGCATTGTTAATGTGCCTGACATTCTGGAGACCTGCCTGTGAGGTTTTGGTGACGTGTGCGCACTGTCCGCCGGTCAGCCAAACTTCGACTTAGACCAGCTGCGCTCCGCCTGCGCTGACAGTAGACGTGGTTTCAGCTGGCGAGCTTTTAGCGCACCTTTGGCGAAGCCTTTTGGCACGAAACTGTCACTGCGTCAAGCTGGATCTGTCGGCACCTCCCCCTGCTGCGCCGCCACACTCATCTCAGCGCACCTTGGTCTGCCAAACTACCAAACTGAGCGCGCCTCGGGTTGCGCTGCTTGAAACTAGCTCTGCGCGGGGTTCGCCACCCTGCACTGCGCCGGGAAACTAGAGCCCAATATCTCAAGAATGCCTCAAAGGAATTTAATTGCTTTCTTCTTCTTTGCTAGCATGATGCTAATGGCAGTACTCACAGGGTTAGTGAAGTGGCTCCGCTAATTCACACTAGCATTTTTGCTTTTTTAGCTTTTTTGTGGTAGTCCCTAGAGGAAATACCAAAAAGGCTGGGGTGTTGTTGCCATACAGTTGTCCATGCAGCAGATTGCTTGTGTTCCTATTGGTCAAAGTGACAGCCGTGACAGAAAGAGTCGTGGAAGACAAAAAAAAAAAAAAAAAAATCAAACATGCCAGTCTTTCTGTCCGGACATTGTGAAGCAACACACATGCTGCATCAGTTGTTGTCTACTATAACACGCTACATCGGATAAAACGATGGATTATCATGTACAACGCTCACTGTCATTCATGATTCGGGCTAACACCGTAGGATGGCTGTGTCAGGCTATAATTGAGCTGATATTATGTTGTCTGAACCCAGCATTGAGGTTAGGGGATAGTCTGGTTAGGATTACCTGGTTTGGTCCCTACAAATATAGCTGGACATGTACTAAACTCGTGTTAAGATCATGTGTTAGTAGGAGTCAGTGTTGCATTCTTTTTTAAAATGTTTGACATGATGCTGGGTGTCAGTTGCTGAGATGAAGCATGTAATTTTACTTCAAAGGAAATGGAGCTGAGTTTGCAAATACAACACACTTGACTATGTGACAGCACACACTGACATGTGTGACAACATGTCTTGACACGAAGCAACTTGTCACAGGATGTAAAGCGGTCTTTCATCTGTAATAACTTTAAATTCTGCTAAATTATTAAGTCCTCATAAATGCCATTTTAAGAGAAACCCTACTCTCTCTCTCTCTCTTTTTTTTTAAAGGTATGTCAGTATTAATGCTGAGAAACTGCTGCAAAATATACCAAATGGAGAGTGAAAATGGGTTTCATCCTCCCCAGTGTTTCCATTTATTTGTGTAGAAAACTGGTCAGGATTGCTGCTGACAAATTAACACATGGCATATGCCTTAGTATGCATGACATTGAGACTGAGTCAAATAGACCAGGGCCTGGTATTCATACAAACAAATGTTACACACACGTGTGCTCTTATACACATACACTGATCAAAGACCACTTTATGTCCATTTCCCACCCTCCGCGCAGCTCCTCTCCTCCCCAGTCAATTTGACAAATCCATTAGGGATCCATTACAGAGACTTTATGGAGAGCAGCTACATATTTTTTTTCTCCCAGCACTGAGAGAAGCACCATAAATAAACCCAGTGATGGTAATGATAGTCCTGAAGGGGTTTAAACAGGATATGAATGCATTTATATGTGAATGTGTATGTACAGTTGTGCCTGGATATGTCAGTATACCTGTCTGTTGTGTTTGCTTTATTTGTATACGTAAGTCATTTCTACTCGTCATATTTGGAACTATTTTTAACATCAGTCTATTTAATATCTCCAGTCTACCACATATGTGCATAAAATCTGCTTTATACATCCTCTGTATATTTGCAAGTACCATTTATTTCTATATGTTTGGTGCTTGTCTTTGAATTTCTCTCCTGTAGCATTGTATGTATATTAAAGGTGAAGTTTGTAGGATTTAAGCAGGGAATATTGGCAGAAATGGATTTTAATTGGATGAGTATGTTTTCTTCAGTATATAATCACCTGAAAATAAGAAACAATGTGTTTTTATTAATTTAGAATGAGATATTTATATCCACATAAGGAGCAGGTCCTCCCAGTGCTTAAAAAACGGTGTTTTGTCAGCGATCTTGACGTCACCCTTTGCGGTGGTGTGATATGCACTAAGTGGCAGCTGTTTCAGACGTAGCAGGCAACAACCTTACTCTTCAAATACCACCGCTTTGTCAGTGGACGTCGTTGTCAGACACCAATGCACAGGGACACCCTTCGCAGCAGTATGATAAACACCAGGCAGTTGCAGTTTGTAACATCGCCGGCCACTACGTTAGTATTAAAGGAAATGGACACTTTAGAATGAAAATACAGACAGTACTTACTCAGCCTCATGCGGACAAGGAGTCCAGTGTAGTTTTTTAATCCACAAAACTCGTTTGGGGTATCGGAGGATAACAGCTTTACGGAATATCAGCTACACTTGAAGTGCACGGAACCCACATTTTGAAAATGTAATAAAACTCCGCTAATGCATTTCAAAAACATCAGAACGGCTTGTCCGTCGTAATCCAAGTGCCCTGAAGCTGCGGCATGCAAAATTGACTTGAAAAGACGTAATTTACTCCACTTTCTTACTGTGGCCAGTTAGCCTGCCCTGCAGGCGTGCTGGGTTTACATGGCACGAGACTCGAGAACTAGCACCACCACTAGCCATCAGCTAGTCTCACGTGAGTTGCCAGGAATTCTAAGAAGTTTCAGCTGGTTGCAATTTGCAGTCCTCACTGCTAGATTCCACTGAATCCCTCCAAGTCTTACACACTGAGCCTTTAACGGGGGTGGTTTTGTATAGGGTACTATACAGAAGAGCTATGCATCACTTCTCCTGCCTTTAGTCACCTTCAGATGGCTTTAAAATAAATAAATAAAGCAAAGAGTTTGCCATGTTTGAATATGTGCTGCATGCTCAGCTTCCCATGTGCTTTTCTTTATTGGTAGTTGCTGTGACCTTCATGCTTCGTGGCCACGTCCTTTTACCTTGATGGCTGCTGTACAGATCTATATGGTGCATCCACAACAAAAAGGCTCTTTTCAATACTGTTTGTATACAGGAAGGTGACATTCATTCTACCTTTGTAGCCCCATTGGCAGCAAGGGCTATAGTAGATTTGGCTGGTAAGTGTCTTTGCCTGTCCAGCCGCACTTTGGTCCAGAGCAAGTTATTACAAGGTACAGATTTTGGTGAAATTGAATATAAAAATCACAGCCTCTAGAGGCCTCTAGCAAGGTGTTGGTCTTTAGTCGAGAACAAATAATTTGGCTTTTAATATTGGTACAGAGGAATAATACTCCCAACGAATGATGATATTAGTGGTTCCTGCAGAACTTCAGTTTACATTTTGTGCAAACTGTGACAAAACTGTTTTCAGTGGATGATTTCCAGTTTATTATTCCTAAAATACCCATCTATAACTGTCATGGCAAACCCACTTGATACTGTTTCTTAGGAACACTCCTCTATGCCTTCCAGAGCTTTGCTGCCGTACATTTATTACTATAAAGTGAGCGTTCAGCTGCCAGTAAAGGTAAGGGATGTGGGCCTACCTGTAGCCTTGCTGTCCCAGCGCTGATCGGTCAACCACTTGGTTAGTTTGCTCTCCGTGGTTCAACACTGCTTAGCATCGGTACTCCATTGACAGTTCATTTGTAGACATTAAACACACAGATAATAACTTCAAATAAAACTTGACAGGGAAAAGGAGGATACTTCAGTGTGTCTATCTTGTGGCACTTAGACACATCTCTCATCCACTGCAGCCCCCCACCTACTCCAAATCATCTCTCTTAATTACTTAGGCATGCCCCCTTTCAAATTAAATATTAGACATGGATGCGGAAACAGAGATGGATGGACCCCTCTGTCTGTACTCTGTGTTCATTTCATCCATATGGTATATGGACCTGCATTAATGTAGCACCTTTCTAGTCATCCCACCACTCAAAGCAGTCACATTCACCCATTCACACACACACATTCATACACTGGTGACAGAGGCTACCATACAAGATGCCACCTGCTAATCATTATCAGAATGCTGATTTGGGGTTCAGTATCTTGGGGGTATCAAGGGTACTTTGACATGCAGACTGGAGGAGCTGGGTATCAAACTGCTGATCTTCCAATTGGTGGACGACCCGCTCTACCTCTGAGCCACAGCTGCCCCATACTTGTGCACAATTTTCTGAAAGCTTGTGGGGGCAGCGTAGCGTAGTTCAGGTGAGATACAACCATAGGAGATGAAGAAATGTAAATAATGGCGGACCGGAACAAATCTGTAATATAGTGAAAAGAATTCTCCGTTCATATGTCATGTGTTAGATAACCTAACAGTCAACTGCCATCTACATGGGAATTTCAGGGGAGATTGGGCTAAAAGAAACAACGAAGGACCTGAACCAGCAGTTGTAAAGGAGGGCAGGACTAATCTTCAGAAAAAAAGAAAAATATATATACATTGTACCTCTAAAGGGGTTTAAAATAAACGAAAAAAAGATTGTAATCAGCTACACACATGCCAAAAAACAAAACAAATGTATGAACTGGTGAAGTCACTGTTAAGTACATAAGTGAATATGTCCAAAAAAGAGCTTTCTTGAAAAAATAGACATTCACTGTTCGGCTTCACTTTTACTGCTGCTCAGTGTAGCATGAACTCATCTAGTTCAGTTTGATCCCTGGATATATGACAGGGAAATGCTGTGACAAACTGGGAATTGAGTCTGGGTGGACCATACAGTGAGTGTCTTACAGATACACACACAAAGACACAAATGGCACCTGCCTGTGCTACGTGCTAGGGAAAAAAGAAAGAGAAGAAAAAAAACAGGATCCGCGTTGATAAGTGGCATTCTGCAGGAAACCAGAATCGCACTGCCAAGATGGCTCACACACAAACATAGACACAGACACCCCCAAGCCCACACAAGTAGACACAGACACACACACACAAACCACCTCTGTGCATGAAAATATGACAAAAATGACACATCAGAAGTGAATGGATAAATAATAGTCTGGCAGGTGGAAAATTGAGATTTCTCTTAAAACTGAGAAGCAGTGCTCTAAAACCAGGCAATCTCACCTTGCTGGTGTTGAAAAGACCTGCCACAAACAGGAAGTGGATATTAGATAAGCTGACAGGCTGTCACAAAACTCAGCTGAGCTTCACTTAATGTACAAAGAGGAAAGGCCTAAAGGTGTGTCTTCTTGCCACATTACTTAAAGACGGGTTTTCATTTTTATGAAACTACTCCCATCTGAATCCCCCACTATCTGCCCAGCACTCGCCCAGATGTTTTATCAATTTATTTTTTTATTTTTTATTTCTCCCTGTCTTGCCCTTCAGCTCCATCAAAGTCTGTGCCTTCCACTCATATGCCACATACTATTACAGTTCCTCCAAAATAATGTCAAATGTACAGTTCCCTGGGGACTTTCTTGTTGCTTTTACTTAACTTGACAAATAGCTTGAGTCAGATGTTGTGCTACAGTGGGTTAGTTGTGATAGAGCACCAATCAAATGTGTGCAAAGTAGGAAAGTAGAAAACTTCACATTGGGCCATAGTGCAGACATGGCTTCAGCAGGTTTCTTACAGGCTTCACTTGCATAATGAAAATGGAACATAGGGATTTGGCAAGACTCAGAGACACAGTCAAGATCTTTGTAATGCAATTAACCAAGGAATATGAATACCTCCCAAAATTCTAATAACATAATAAAAATAGTTTTGAACTTACAGATGCCTCGTTTCCACCAAGTTAGCCCTGGTTCTTGAACTGGTTCCATTCAGGACTCTTGGACTCTTGGTGCAAGCTAGTAAATCAGCCTGTGTTTTCACCAGACTTGATCAGAACCATTGTCATCAATTATGTGTCATCAATGGATTGCGTTGCACAATGCAAGTAAACAGTTGTAGCTAGATGGCAGATAACATCGATTACCTTTGTGATTTTGTTCTGTTATTACAGGTTTGCTTTTTTCCAAAAAACAAGCATGGACTATCAGTTAATGAGACCACTGCACGCTTTGTTTTCTGATGTTTTCTCACACAACGTCTCTATTGTTGCTTTTTCCATCCTCTCTTTCCAACCTGTAGAATATGACACACCCACTGATGTCATCACAGTTCACAGAAAACCTGATATTTTTTTATTCCAGCTGGGAACCAACTCTTTGGATTTTAAACCAATTTAATTTTGGTCGCAATTGTCCAAGTGGTTCAAAATGACGTGCCGTAACTGTAACAGAACTCTTTGCATGTTGGTGGAGAAGGGATAAGAGGGTTATCGCATACAGTACAGGCCAAAAGTTTGGACACACCTTCTCATTCAATGTGTTTTCTTTATTTTCATGACTATTTACATTGTAGATTCTCACTGAAGGCATCAAAACTGAATCCATAAGGTCTATTTCTGAATGGAGCATTTTCTGATTTGGGATATGCCGGTATTATTTGGATTTTAGTAGCATTATTTAGGCATACAGTATACAGGGCATTCAGAATATGCATCTCAACTGGGGTTTTTTACCACAGTTTGTGATACACAGCCTCTTTCCTGTTTATGATTGGCTCTGTGTGTTGTCATGGATATGTTGTACACAAACCAACTCACCAACACTTTGTAAGGCTGGTATGCCCAAAATAAAAGCCTACATTTCTGGTCAGAAGGAGAAACACGTCTGCTGTTAAACATTATGAAAACATCACAACACCAATTTTTCGCGAAGAGAAAAATCTTCTTTTTATGCAAAGAAGCAAAATTACATATGTCAAAAGACACTTGAAAGACATATTACTCCTGATCTCTGAATATCTCCCTGAATATCACAGATTAACCTGTTGTGGAAAATAAATGACAAGTTGTTCATATACATATAAATGTATACATACATATAAATATTGGCATACATTTCCAGCTGCAGATTCCCAAGCTATTACAAGGAATGCTGGACTTCAATGCAATGCAGTCAACATGCACATGGCATCACGTTAGTCTACTGTGTGCTTATGTCATCTTGCTGATTATGATAAGTGGCATACAATCATAATGTTTATGTGAAGCAGTTCTACTTAGCACCACTTACAATGGAATATGATTATGGGTAAATGCATTTCTACAGTGTCATGATGATGCCTTGTGATGCTTTCAATAAGACAAGTCAAGAGTCAGTCTGTATATGTTTGATAATTTGGTTGTTTTATGGAAAGCCAGTCAGCCATGGTTGAATTTGGCGCTTATACCACATCATAGTTTGAAACATGTATAACATAAAGATAGACATAAGACTTATTCTGCTAAAAAACAGTGTGTTCCTTTCCTGTTGAGGGCTTAAAGTACATTGCTCTTTTACTTTCCCCTTGTTCATTCTTGGTATTCCTCTAGCTTCTCTTTGTCCTGCTGCAGAGTTCAGGACCTCTGACATCAGATTTATTAGACTGTTGGTGGACTCAGCAGTACCTGCTTTGATACGTAGAGCTTACGGTATGTTGTGTGTACGTGTGTGTGTTTTATTGCACTACGTCAGTGCAGTTGTGTGCGTGTGGATAGGTTACAGTATAATTGCAGGTGTGTGTGCTGCTCACAGCCGGCCACATGGTGTGTAATCAGCACCTATACCTCCGTGTGGGAGTCACAGGTCAGGGACTGGAGCTTTAAACTGCTCTGTGCTCCCACCATCACCTCAAACACAACTGACACCACCAGTGGATTAAGCCATAGTCCTCTCAAGGAGACAAACTCTTACTTACACTACATCTGCCTTGGTCTTACCACTAGATCTGCACTGTGTGATCCATGTACAGAGGGAGTGTGTGCATTTTTTTCTTTACCCTTTGTTTACCAGTGCTTCTGGGTGCACTGGAGTTTTAGGTTTGCAAACATTTCTTATGGCAGAGCTGCTCTGGAAGCATAATCTCAATGGTTGACATAACCCTCAATGATAGCACCAAAGAAGCACATTTATCAGTTGAAGAAATGTGCTTCACTGTAATCTACTATAGACTCTGCAGCTGTGTTCACACTGTTGGCACTACGTCAGGCCTGTTCAGTGTGGGCCCTTGGCTCCTGGGGTAACTGTGAACCCCCGGGAGCAGCTGGATTAGGTTGTTGGGGGAGATAATGTTGGACTGCAGTGATGACCTTATTGCCACTGTGGCCAAAACCAGGAAAAACAGATAAAGTTACTTAAGTTTGTTGCCTGGTTGGCCAAAAAAAAAAAAAGAAAATCACAAGGTGACATTCTGTGTTCCTTATTCCAAGGCATCCCACCCAGAAAAGGATGATATTGATTTCCACCACTTCCATATCTAATCGTTAAATGTCTGATACGTTTTTGGATATATCACAGTAAGAAACATACATGTGCAAGTAATCACATTTGTGATGGCTACTGGCATTGTTCATGCAAGCTCACTCTCACTCATGACTTACTGGGACAGTTGGAGTGGAGCACACTCTGGCTCCATATGCATTTATTTTATTTTGATGATGATGTTTTGGCCTTTGGGCCTTCTTCAAGATCAACAATCACACTGAGACACAGGTACACTGATATATTATACTGGCCACACTTTTGTCACACAGCTGACAGTGGTTAGATGATCATGTTACACCATTAGGTTGAGCAAAAAACAATTTAGAGGCCCTCAACAAATCAAAACCTTCAAACCAATCAGTGTCAGGAGCAACAGCCAATCACATACCATCAAAACAAATGACAACAGCCACTATGTATTCTACCACATTTCACTTTAACATACATTTTTTAGTTCACCATATTCTAAAATTTTAAAATAGAGAAGTATTGAGTGGATTGCGAATAGATTAACTGCAAAAGTTTAGACATCAGCTCTAAATGAACATAATCAACAACTTTAACTATATCGAATAAAGGGAGGGTTACCTTCTCAATCCCAACATATCTTAAAGAGAAAACAGGATGATTCAATTCAACAAAATGTGCTGCTATTGGATTATTCATGTTTTTACATCTAGTAGTACTTTTATGTTTGGCAATATGTGTTTTCAATGCTCTACTGGTCTTTCCAACATACTGTAGGACTTACCGCAAGGGACAAGTCGAGATAGGTACTTAAATAGTTTGAGGTGGAACTGATTAAGGGGAAGGCAAATATGAGTGAACTAGATAGTCTCTCAGGTTTTACCTGTTGTATATACCATGAGTGGTCATTCTTTGAATATACCGCTGAGCTCAGAATCAGATAGTATATGCTAGTGTTTTGTTAGAATTCCCTTCATCTGTACTGCACCCTCATAATACTCAGTTGTAAATATTACAAGGTTATTTGATTTCATTGTAGGTTTATGTTTAAAGAGATTCAACCTAGATCTATTTATTTTTTAGTAGCAGCATCATTTAGGACAGATTTCTTGTATTCTCTTTGTTAATTTTTTTTTTCATTATCTTTATATTCCTGTCAAAATCAGAAATGTTCTGGCCAATGTGTTTTAATCTGCAAAACTGACTAAAAGGAAGACTATTTTTTAATGGTGAAGTTTTTAATGGTAAAGGATGATCAGAGTCTGCCCTTAGTCAAGTATTTCTCGTAGCGGGTTTTCTGAATAGGTCTGTATACAAGGGGTTATTTTCTTTAAAGGCACTGTATGTAAGAATGTGGCCAAAACGGTTACTGCACTCAAATTCAAAATACTGCCGTGAGTCGTGTCCCCCCCCTACAGATTCGTGGTTGCTGGACAGCAGCATGCTGGAGACTAGGGCTGGGCGGTATGACCTAAAATTCATATCACGGTATAAAACGAATCCCTTCACGGTAACAGTATATATGTCTCCGTGAACGCAACACTCACATGACGGACAGTGCGCGATCCAAGATGGTGGCGATCAGCTGCTAGAAACAAACTTACTTTTCTCTCCGGACTTTAAACTTTTTTTTTCTTCTTCTTTGCAAGCTCCATTTTTTTTCCTTTCACTCCCCATAAACCTCGGCTACATCTTTACTAACGGACTACCTCATTCATTCACCGACCTGGATACCTTAGAGAACTACATCGACCAATACTTCATCACATACTGCACAATGAATGCAGCCACCTCAAGCATCCCCGGAAAATCCAGCTTCTCTCCAGCCTTCAAAAGACCCCGGTCCGGTTCTCTACCCAGCACAAACACATCTCCATCCTCATCCCCGAACCCACTTCATCATTCGGAGGTAAGCGACATTTTACTCTCCATAAACCAAAAACTCTCCGGACTTGACACCAGAATCGCACTCATCGAAATCCTTCACAAAGAATTCCAGTCACTCCGCCAAAGCTTAGAGTACAGCCACGAACAGATCGAAAAATTCACCAAGGAAAACAAAACCCTCCATAAAACCGTCAACACCATCACCGACCAGCTCACCTCTGTTACAACCAGCTCACCACCATCACTGCGAAAATAAAACAATGAAGGAAACAATTCTGGATCTTCAAGCATGCAGTATGAGAGACAACTTGGTTTTTTCCGGCATCCCTGAACACAACACAGACGACCCAGAGAAATCAGTAAAGGACTTCATGAAACTCCAGCTCAAACTCCCCCCAGACACAGTTAACAGCATCACATTTCAGACAGAAAAACACCACCAACAACAGAGATTGTCGCCAAATTCGAACACTTTAAACAGAAAGAACTGGTCAAACATCAAGGAAAACAGCAGAAATCATGGACAGGCGCAAAAACTCTTCCCCATCCATAACAAATGATCTCAGAAGGAAAGAAAGCAGTCCTCTCAGTGGATAAACTTTACATAAACGGACAGTTATACCGCAGCAAGGACATCACCACCTGGTTATATCAGCCCCCCCTCTCATATAAACAAACTCTCTCCCTTTTCCTCTCTTTTACACATGCACTCTCACTCTCTCCCTCCGCTACACAGACCCCCGTCCCCTTCCCGCCGTTATCTACAATAATTCATAAGGACAATCATAAACATCTACGCACCAACGTCTCACTCCGTATGTGCCCTGATACGCAGCGCTCTCTATGTTGTTTATTGTTAAGTGTTTGTGTTCTGTTTCCTGTTTTTTTTGTGTGTAAACTTGTATATGTCCCTTTTTGTTTTGTAATCACATGTCTAGCCCTGCAAGTCACTCCCTCACTGACCCATACATACTCACACACACACACTTACACACACACCTGTATATGTCCACACTTCTCTGACTCCCCAATAATAATTGGCGGCGACTTTAATACAGTAATAAACCCATCAATAAACAGATCCAACACATCTAGCAATACACGCACCTGGCAATCCACACAAACAATAATCCAGTTCATGAGTGATTTTGGTCTTGGTGATAGTTGGCGGCTACAACACCCAACTGTAAGAGAATTCTCTTTTTTTTCATCAGTTCATCATTCATATTCACGCATTGATTTCTTCCTTACCAGCAATTCAATCATCCCAAATATCTCTGATCATCAAATCCACCCCATCATCATCAGTGACCATGCCCCAGTATCATTCAAATGGAACCCACCGAGACCACACAAACCAGTCACCAGATGGCACTTTAACACATCCCTCCTGAAAGATTCTGAATTTAACGACCTCATCAAAAGAGAGTGGGCATCCTTCCTGGAAATAAATGATTCTTCAAAGCCATCCCCCACGCTTCTATGGGAAACAGGTAAAGCCATCATCAGAGGAATTATCATTTCATATTCAGCCTATAAGAAAAAGAAAGAAAACAAACAAGAATCTGAACTACAGGAAAAAATCAAACAGCTAGAATCCATCAATGCAACCAACCCAACAGAAGAAAACAAGAAGAAATTAAGACAATATAAACTAGAAATAAATGAAATCCTGAATAAAAAACTAACTTCATGATCAGCAGACTCCGACAGAAAACTTTCACCACAATAACAAATCCGTAAATATCTATAAACCAAATCAAAAGAAATAAGGAAAAATCCACAATCTCCACCATCATGAACTCAGCAGGAAGTCAACAAACTCACCCGATGAAATAAATCAAATATTCAGAGAATTTTATGCCAACTTGTACTCCTCAGATAATAACCCTAAGGAAGAAGACATCAGACCATTTCTCACCAGCCTCAATTTACCCCAACTCTCCCCTGAACAAAAAAACACATTAGACACACCCCTATCAACAGAAGGAATCCAATCTGCCCTCAATAGAATGCCTAACAATAAAGCACCCGGTCCTGATGGCTTCCCTGCTGAGTTCTACAAACACTTCTGGTCCATCTTAGCTCCACTTTTCCATAGAATGTTAACTGAAATACAACAAAACTCCAGACTTCCATCCAACATGAATACAGCATCCATCTCACTCCTTCTCAAACCAAACAAAGACTCCACCCTGCCTTCAAGTTACCGTCCCATTTCACTTCTCAACGTCGACATAAAAATTATCACCAAAGCACTCTCCCACAGATTAGAAAAAAATAATCCCATTCATTATTCACCCGGACCAAACAGGATTTATCAAAGGAAGAAACTCAGCCAATAACACACGCAGACTATTCAATATAATGCACTACTCAGCCACACATAACCATAATTCAATCATAGCCACCTTAGATGCAGAAAAAGCCTTTGACAAAGTTAATTGGTCATTCCTCATCCACACCCTCCACAGTTTTGGTTTTGGGGAATCATTTATTAACTGGATTAGAATACTTTACACCTCACCTACAGCCACAGTTATTACTAACGGGCAAACTTCACAAAGCTTCACTCTTCACAGGGGACCAGGCAAGGTTGCCCACTCTCTCCTCTCTGTTCACCATTTTCATTGAACCCCTAGCAGCAGCCATTCGTCAGAACCCACTCATCACAGGAATCCAAACCCCAACATGCACCATAAAATCAGCCTCTATGCAGATGATATATTACTTTTTATTGAGAATCCACAAACATCACTACAAGAAGTAATCAGGGTCATCAAATCATTCTCTCTTCTCTCTGACTACTCAATAAACTGGAACAAATCCTCCATACTCCCATTAAGCACCAACAGTCCAGATGTGGCAGCCCTTACAACACCCATCCCCTTCTGCACAAGTTACATCACTTATTTAGGCATCCACATTTCCCCCAGGCTGTCAGAGTTGACCAACTTAAATTTCACTCCACTACAAAAAACAATTCAAGATGACCTCCAACGATGGATGAACCTCCCATTATCCATTCTAGGCAGAATAGCAACAGTTAAAATGACAATCCTCCCCAAAATAAATTATCTCCTCTCAATGATCCCTACTCATCCACCTCTCACCTGGTTTCATTCGCTCGATTCATCCATCAATAAATTTTACTGGAAAAATAAATCCCCACGAATCAAACTGGCCACTCTTCAAAAATCAAAAAGATTAGGCGGACTCAATGCTCCAAATTGTCATTATTATTCACTAGCAAATCAACTTCAATACATCTACAAATGGACCCACCCCACTCAGTCAGATAGCACTTGGTTAGACATAGAACAAACAGTTAGCAAAGACATCCATATTTCAGATTTACCATTCCTCAGTCAAACTATCAAAAAACACCCCTGTTTCCAAAACCCCACAATATCATCAGCTCTGACAGCCTGGTGGAAATTCTACAACATTACTAACTCCACTCTGGCACCTTCACTTTTCACCCGATCTGGCATAACCGGACTTCATCAGCAATAAACAATCACTATATTTCAGCACTTGGGTAGACAAAGGGATTACCCACCTCAAACATATCTTCAACAATAACATCCTGGTTCCATTTCCCCTCCTGGTCCAGAAGTTCGGCATCAGGAGCCATCAGTTTCTACAATATCTACAGGTTTCATCATCCATCCAATCAACAATGAAAAACAAGAATATGAACTTAGACCTCCCCCCCTCAGCCTCTACATTCATTAACATCTCTTCCTCAAAAAAACTTTTATCTAAAATATACAAATTGTTATCACAGGCCGATACATCACCCTCCATACCTTCAGAAAAATGGGAAACTGACCTCTCCATTGCTCCTGATGCCGACTTCTGGCCCCAAATCTGCCAGAACATTTTCTTTATGACAACAAATGCCAATTTACAACTCATACAATACAAAATCCTCCATAGAACTCATTTGACTGGACACAAAATGCAAAAATGGGCTTCTCATCTTCTGAAACTGTTCACACTGCTCACTAAACTGCACTGACACCTACATTCATGCAACCTGGCACTGCACACCTGTTCACCACTTCTGGAGAAACATCACAGAAACTTTATCCCAGATCATGGGCTGCCACATCCCACTTTCCCCTTCCCTCTGTTTATTAGGAGACGTATCCACATTAAAACTTGACAACACACACACCCGTTTACTTCTAGTGGCGCTGACTGTCGCCAAGAAAACTATCCTCATGAACTGGAAGTCTCGGAACTCCATACACATCATACACTGGAAAAACCTGCTCACAGACTACATCTCTTTAGAAAGTACAAACTCCTCTGACAATAATCATAACCCTACCTGGCTATCATTCATCACTTTTTTACAATCATAACCTGCCACTAACCTGCCACAAACCAGTCACATCATCCGCCCCAGATCTCTGACACCTTCATTCCCATCCTTAGTAATTACTACTGATTCATATATTTATTTATTTTTATCTTTCTTCTTCTGCCTGACGACCAATAACCACTGGACACATATTTACAAATTGTTATTATAGAATATATCTCCTTAGAAAATACAAACTCCTCCGACAATAATCATGACACTATCTGGCAACCATTCATCACTTTCTTACAGTCATCACCTACAACAAGCTATTATTACATCAATTACTACAGCCTCTGTAACCTTTACTCCCATTCATTGTGATCACTATTTATATATTTGTTTGTTTCTTTATCTATTTATTTATTTATTTATTTGGGGGGGGGGGGGGGTAATTGATACAACCATCGTTATTACTATAACTATTATGATTAACATGATTAACATTTATTAATATTTATATACTTATATACTTACTTACTATACTATATATATATATATATATATATATATATATATATATATATATATATATATATATTTATTTATACTTACTAATTACCACTCTGGTCCCTGCTGGGTCACGCTTGTTGGGCCACGGCCGGTGGTCCCCTCCACCCCCACCCCACCCCACCCCACCCCAAATCCCCCGCCCTGGACTGTTTTCAGGTGGCACATCACCTTTTTTAATGCACAACACACTAGTTTAGGTAGAGGAAAAGGGACACAATACCAGTTCATAACAACCTATCTCCTCGGTTTTAATGCACCACATACCTCTTAAAAGACTATCTCATTAAAATAAAAAAATAAATAAATAAATAAAATAAAATAAAATAAAAAAATATATATATTAATAAACAAATAAATAAATAAAATGGATAAATAAATAAAAAATGAAATAATGATAAAGACTACATATACATCTAGACATAGGGTAAGGTGCTGTGCATACAGTCCGGGGCACACGGGGTTGGGGTTCGGGGTGTTGGGGGCCAGGCTGGTCATGTGGGTGGGTAGGGACATGAGGCATCACATTAAAAATCTCATAAAGACCCCCCCCCCCCTCCCCCTTCTCCTCCACCCTCCATATTATTATTATTATTATTATTATTATTACTATTATTATTATTATTGTTATTATTATTGTTGTTGTTGTTGTTACTTACTTATTTATGTTATTTTCTTTATGTATTTATTTTTTCCTTCTGTATACTCATCTCCATCTCCATGTCTGACGATTATAATATTTATTACTATTAATACTATTATATTATATATTACTGTCTTTCTTACTCTCAAATCACACACACACACACACACACACACACACACACACACACAAAATCTGTTGTTGTTTGTTGTTCACACCTGTTTTCTGTTTGTCCTGTATTGTCACTGTAATGTCATATTGCACAATAAAAAAAAAAAAACAAAACAAAACAAAAAAAAAAAAAACAGTATATATCGCGGTATAAATTTAATTGTAGAAGTTATAATAGAGGTGTTTCTGAATGGGTTTTGTAGTCCCTTAGCAAAGCTAAATTGATAATAAAAAAAAATTAAAAAACAACAACAACAAAAGGTTACCATTACCAAAGGTTTATGACAAACTCTCTTGCCGAAAACCAACTCCCGTGTGCACACAGCGAGAGAGGAGAGGGAGAGACGCTGTGCTGCTGCCAGAGGAGCCGCTGAATGAGTTCCCTCTGAGCGGTAATTCGCTAAAAGAGTCTGAGAAGTCTCTTTTTGATCAGAAATTTGATCAACAAATCAGTATAGTCCACATGCCAAAATGCATGACATGTTGAGATTGAGGAAGTGTGTGCATCAGCTCCTGTGCAAGCTGCTACAGTTACCCACAACACCCCTCTCTGCATATATGTGCAGAGATGTTTGTGTGTCTTCACAGAATTAGTATTACAGCTGTATTACCAGTATTATCAGTTCAGTGATGAGTATTAATAACTGGATATTGGACGACAAGATGGCACCTCTTCATTCCAGTGAAGTGGCTCTCCTGATGCATACGCCAAAAAAGTTTCTAGCTTCCAGCTTTACTTCCAGGATATGTGGCCCATTGAATATGTGCAGTGGTGTTTCTCCCTCTGGCCCCACCTAAAAGTTCCTGCTTGGCTCATAGACTTCTCAGTGGATCAAAAATTCATAACAGAAAGAGTTATATTTGACCTTGTTTGCAGTTCGAGGTGTCCCGTCAATGGTTTTACAGAAGTCTCCCAATGGTGGTCTATGGGTAAATGCTTTTTCACTGCAATACCACAAGTGGCCACTGGTAAAAATTGGAAGCAAAGCTGACCTACTTTCCAGGGGGCCTGTATCAGTTACATAGCAATTTCTATGTAAAGTTTGCTGATGTTAGCCACCATGAGCTATATGTAATACCAGGCCAGGTGAAGAGTGTATTGAATTGATAACTTATACATTCAACTTTATTTGTGAAAAGACAACGTCTTACTTTTTTCAAAAGTTACATGGTCTTAGTTTAAGATTTAGCAGATTAAGTCAGACCTGTGGACTTGAGTCACATGACTTGGATTTGAGTCAGAAGTGACAAATTTGATGATTTTGATACACAACATGGCAAATTTTAAAAAGACTTGCAACTTCATTCGGACATACACACCAGTGACTCGTGACTTCACTTGGACTTGAGGCTCTTGACTTGAAAATACTTGTTACCTTCTTGAATAAACAAAAACAAAAACATTAATGTTATCATTCCCAACAAGTCTAAGTCCCCAGATCCAATTAGCTCAAACTGATCTGAAAGCATCCAATCAAACTGCACAACCATGAAGAACTTACATACAAAACAAAAACTTGCATACAAAAACTATGCGTTGGTCAACTACAAACTTGCAGTACGCAAAATGTGGGGGTCCAAAATTGCAGAACAAGACACAACAAACTCCAACAATTTTAAAAGCATTCATTATTATTGTAAATTATTACTTTGTCTTTAAAATTGCATTACAATTGGTGAAGGGCGTATTATGACTTGTTTAAGACTCGAAATTTTAAAAGTTTAGGACTTGAGACTTACTTGTACCTTGCAGTACAATGACTTGGTCCCACCTTTAGATGAGGTACTTTCTTCCCATTTACAGCCAGTCAGGGGCTGGTGTAGCCTGAATTTGCACCAATACTGGCACTACTTGCCATTTCTCTTTGTAACTGAGTATGTATTACATTTGCTAATTTGCTATTGAGTTGTGTACTGTACAGTATGAGTATGATTGAGCTTCCTCTCTAGCCTGCTGCACCCACTGGGCTTTAACTCAACCAATGGGATTAATTCTGCTTGAAGAACAGCACTGCCTCTGAGACATTTTTTTGTAGAAGTAAAACTCCAAATCTCCTGGTTCTCAGCCTTTCACCTTACATGCCCCCCTCCAGCATCTAAAAAAACCTTTAAACTCTAAAGGAAAAGAGAGAATACAGCTCAGGCCACTCATTTCACTCCAGCACGCTGCAATTTCAGCTTACAGTAATATTAGATGGCTGCTGGTGTTTATTTAGCCGCAGCTAAATACAACAGCTTTTAGTTTTTTCAACAAGTTGGTTATGTTTGAGTTCTCTTGACTGAAGTGTCTAATACCCACTTAAACTCTCTAGAGCCTCCACTAGTGGACAAACCCTGCTGGATAGAAGCACTGAAACTCTGTGTCTTTTTGTTTTATTTTACCATCCCAGCCACATGGCTCTGAAGAGCAGTGACAGCCGCTCCACTTTGGTCCAGACTGAAGTATCTCAACAACTGTTGGATGGATAACCATGGAATTTTGTCCAGATATCCATTGTGCCCAGACTGTAAATTCTACTGATGTTGCTGATCTTGTAGCATTTCCTCCAGTACCCCCTACAGGTTGACATTTGTTGAGTAGCCTAAAATGTCTTGATCCAGACATTCATGGTCTTTGTGGACCTTGTTGAGTCCCTGTCTTTTTGCCAGAGCCATCATCAGCAAAATTTCAGAAGCTGTTCTGTTCTTCTGTTCTGTTTTTTTCTGTTGATCTTTTTGAGAAAGTGTGTTCTGGGGTTTATTCTTCATGATAAAATGGTATCTAGTAATGAAAGACCTTATAATACTAAATACGTTATAATAATAATAATAATTTACATTGTATTGGTGCAGAAACCTGAAACAGGTTGTTGTAGTGGGAGATAGCAACACAGGGTATCAATTTTAAGTGTAAAACCAATGGACTACCAGCTATGTGGAGAAAGGCAGTTTAATCTAATAGGTCAGACAAAAAGATGGGTCTGTTTAAGAATGTGTTATGACTTGTGGTTACACCTACCAGTGCAGCATTAAAGGGCCAGTGTGTAAAATGGGTTGAAAACAGTGACATCAGTGGTCAAATTCTAGATTGCACGGCTCACTCACTCACCCCTCCCGTCGAGTAAATGACGGCGGCCTCGTAGGGACAAAAAGCCTTGCGCACGACTTTTTCAGGAGTAGGTCTATCTAGCGACGAGGTGAATGTTTATTTAGATATCTAAACCATGTTACGATATTGTAATGAATCCCTCACGAGCAGGAGACCAGAGGAGCGTTCGGGAAAAAGGCCCGTTTATTTGAGCACTCCAGAAACTCCGGTAACACTCCACTCCGTTCCAAACTCTGACTCTTTCTCATAACTTTACACACATACTCGTTTACCATACTGAGTGGGGACCCCTCACCCCTCTCTGCTCCGCCAATCTCCAGCCCGCACACTGACTGACAGCGTAGCTGGTAAACAGTGCTCAGCTTTTTATTTAGCCTAGCAATATCTCCGGACTATAGTAGCTGCAATGGACGACTTTGAACGCGATTTTGAAGAGTTTCTTGTAGCGGACACAGACCCAGAGCCATACCTGTTTGAGCCGGAGCATACAGATGAGGAACTCCATGTGTTGGATGCTGAGCGGGTGAGAAGAGAGGCTGAATGCACAGAATGGGATTCGGTGCTACTGCTGCCATCGTTGGGGAGATATATCATCAGGAGGAAAAGCGCCGCAGAGAGTGCATCACAAGGAGTGAAGTTGCGTCTTCTTGTTCTCACAGATGACGGTTCGGGTTCATTCTCTCCTGTTGCGTGGTAAGTGTGGTCCATTCGCAAACTTTATAACTAAAAAAACTTTTCACTACTCTCCATCGACGAACTACTAACACTCTGCTGTTTCTTCCTCCTTCTTCCTTCCTTCTGCTGTCTTTGTTGGTTCATTTATACACACGAAACGCTTTCTCTGGCTGGCTGGATTGTCCACTCAGTCTGCCGTACATACATGGCGGCGCAAGATGGCGACCTCTCTAAAGCAAGGCCCTTGCTATATATATATATATATATATATATATATATATATATATATATATATATATATGTAAAAGCATAATTATAAGGCTACGAAAACCAAACAGATTTTATTTTATTGCGATCATACACTTGTATAAACATATTAATGGGTAGAATATTCAGATTCAGATTCAGATTGACAATAAACCATGCCAAATATTACACACTGGCCCTTTAAGTGACTGAGATTGCTCTGTTGTCCCAGCCAGCCTAATATACAGACATTCATTGTCCCGACATGATGAATATTAATCACTTTGGTTATTAATCAGAGTCTTCTAAAAACTAGCCAGTAAAGTTGGAAGTCCTTAAAATATAAGTGCAATTCAGTCAGGACCACGTTAGAAAGAAAACCTTATTTCTATTTGAAGTTTGATAGGGCTCTGTTCTGGGGCCTCTCCGCCCTTCCACCAGCCTATGTGGAAAGCCAAAGGTGGGTGAGCACACCTCTCCACCCTTCCAGACGCCTTCGTAGAAAGCCTAAGCTGGAGAGAGCGCACCTCTCTGCCATTCCACACATAGACGAGAACAGCCTGAGGCACAGAGAGCAAACCTCCCTGCCCTTCCATGTGCCTTCATGAAAGCCTAAGGCAGACATAGCATGAAAGTAGGAGCTGGAGTGGAGGCGAGTTGCAAAGCAGCTTGCAGAGGGGGCAGCGACAGTGGGCAGGCTAAAGCAATTTAAATAGAGCACCCTGAATGAGATTTGCCAATTGGTTGCATAGAAAGGAATCATGTGATCTGTCAGCTGACTCCCTTCCATCAAGCAGTTGATCCAATGCTGGGATCTGAGCTGAGCTTGACATCGTGTCCTCCCTGAACTAATGCTATGCTCATTATGCGTTGCAAATCTTCTTTACAGAGAAGACTATCTTATGATATAAACCCTTTGTTATCAACAACATTTTGATTAGTAACTGTAATGTTAATGTTAAAAATGTTTTGATGACTTTTGGGTACACTACTGGTGCAACATGAAATGACAGCTGAAGGTCTCCCCCTGACTTTTTCTGTAGTGCCTCCAACAAGTTGAAATTTGTGGTTTTGAGTAAAATATCTCAACTAGCCGTCCAATAGGATTGCCATGAAATGTTAGATTAATTTCCCCACAGGATGAATTGAAACAGCTTCCCTACAACTAAGAGCTATTAAGTCAGAATGTGTATTTGTCCAATATCTTGTTTTATGACCAAGTACCTGCAATGTAATGACGTTCTCATCAGCTTCAGCTTAGCTGGCAACAACACATTCTAGTTAAACACAGTGAGAAAGCCAGGTGCCCCTTTGCCCATAATACGACTACTGGTACTACCATTATTACAATAATAGCACTATGACTCTATTTGGTGCTGGCACTGTGGTCATGGTCCCTTTATTCTCCATGATAATAGATTGATTAATTCACCATTAGCTCCAGTGTTCAAAGTCCATCCTTGTCTTCCTCTAGCAGTGAGGAACATCTGTTTCTCACACACAAGCACACCCACACACACACACGCACGGACACATGCAATACATAGACACAAACTGAAGCTCAAACACACGCACCCATGCCGAGTTATACCCATAAACAAATCGAGGCACACAAGACATGTACACACACACACACACACACACACACACACGTACACACACACAGAGTCTTTGTTAGGGGGTGAGACATCTGCTGTTTGTTGTCCACAAATTATTGATAGCAGTAAACAGAAAGTTGAGGGGAAAACAGGCATTTCTCATGCTGATGAAATTTTCACGACCTGTCAGCCCATTCAAACCAACGCTTTGTTACCGAGCAGGACGGCACGACAACAAGAGACGCATCTCCGCCACATATTTCCCACAGCGAGGAGAGCGGCACAGAGAGGAGGGGAATGACAGGGACAAAGAAAATACACAGTGAGGAGAACAGGGACAGATGGAACACTTTCGGGTTTTTTTTCAATTTCTTCAAGAGCCGAAAAACTGAAAAACCACCTTCACTGGATCCTTATTATGCTTTTTATGTTGTAAATATAAGTGTAATGGAAATGAAATCCTGACTGATATATTTGGATTCTTTTGACATATACACATCCTAATTTATTCTTAAATAACATGAAACATCTTTTTACCAACATTTTACAGAATTAAAGATCAGACAAACAAACACATGAAATGTTACTTTAAAGGGTTTTTTATGGTTATGAGAAGAAGACATTTACTATTCATCTGCTTGACACATGCTGTAATGTAATTAGCAGGAGGGGTTAAGCATGTAAATGTCAGCCTCTCTAAGTCTCTCTCACCAGCTGTGCCCCTCCCCTCTCTCTGGCCTATCATGAAGCCAGATTAGTGGCAGGATATAGCAGCAGCCCACTATCCCATAAATTACATTCATATTTTATTATTCTGCAACTCATGACTCATGTCCAATGCCAAAATTCAGTGCTAATACACAAAGTAATATCCCCTTTATGTAACACAGTGGAACTTAAATGTGAAGGTTGGGGTGGAGGATGGTCACGTAGCACGTGGAACCTTCAAGCAGAAGACCAGACTTTGTGTCTGGTCACAGACCTGCAAGTGCAGTGATTACTTTTTGTTGTACCATTGTCTGGATGAATACTTGATTCTGATTGGCTGCAGGGTGTTTGTTAAAAACTGATAATGGACACCTACTAAGTAGTTCTGCTGAAACTGTCTGTTCACCATTCTAAACTAATGCCCTGGCTACATAAGAGTATCAGTGTACACTGTTTATAATTAATTGACAACACTGAGTGTAATGTCTGAGTCTAACTTAGATTTCCCCCTTTGTTTTGATACTGAGTAGTTAACATCAAAATTTTACTCCACGTGCCAAAATATCCTGGACACTGTCGCTCCTATTAAAATCATGCGCTCCAAATCAAAGTCTGAACTGTGGCTGAATGATACCACTCATGCTGTCAGACAAGAGTGCGGGAGAGCTGAACGAAGGTGGAAAAAAGACAGGTTACAGGTGTCTTTTGATATTTTAAGAGAAAGCTTGCGCAGATATTGAATTGAATATCAGAATATTGTCAAAACTGAGAGGACAAAATATTTTTCTGACTTCATTTCAATTAACTGTCACAAGCCCCAAGTTCTTTTTAACACCATCAGTTCTGTTCTTAATACCCCTCAATATACCTATCCTGTTGCTTCTACTGGGATGTGTGAAAAATGTATGTACTTTTTTGTCGACAAGATTGCTTCTATTAGAGCACACATTCCACCAACTACATTTGACCCTTTCTCCTCTGTCTTTTGCTCTGCTGTTTTTAATCAGTTTGAGTCTGTGTCCCTCTCCTTTTTGAATAGAATTATTGGTAGTTTGAAACCATCAGTGTGCCCTATGGATGTTGTCCCCTCTCACTTTTTAAAAGAGATCTGTGTCACTACTGAGCCGAACATCCTAAATATTATTAACAGTAGTTTCACTTCAGTTGTTGTGCCCAAAACTTTAAAACATGCAGCAGTGCAACCTTTGATTAAAAAGTCCAATCTAGACAGTCCTCACCAATTATAGACCTATTTCCAAGTTGCCATTTCTTTCAAAAATTCTAAAAAAAAAAAAAAAAAAAGTTCTTACACAACTACAGTCCTTTCTAGACATGGATGACATCCTTGAGTTATTCCAATCTGGTTTTAAAGCCCTACATAACACTGAAACTGCACTTTTAAAAATGTTTAATGATCTTTTACTTGCTATTGATTCTGGGGACTCTGCCATTCTCTTGCTTTTAGATCTCTCAGCTGCCTTTGATACTGTAGACCACAGTATTCTCATCTCGCGCCTGGAACAGTGCGTAGGCATTAGAGATACTGCTCTGGACTGGTTCAGGTCCTATCTGTCCGACAGAAGTTTTTCTGTTTGTCTTGGTGACACTGTATCCTCCTCAGCACGTCTCCCATGTGGAGTCCCTCAGGGTTCTGTTCTTAGGCCAGCTCTATTCTGCCTCTACCTGCTTCCCTTAGGATCTGTTTTTTAGGAAGTATGGCATTTCATTCCATTGTTATGCAGATGACACTCAAATTTACTTGCCCTTGAATCAGAGAAATTCTAATTCACTAAAATCACTATTGAACTGCCTGCAGGATGTTAAATCCTGGATGGCCCTGATTTTTTTAAGCTTCAATGAAGCCAAAACTGAACCCTTGTTATTTGGACCCAGTGGTGCCTGTGATGTATCTCATATCGACTTGGGCTCCCTGGAAGCATACATAAAGCCTACTGCAAAAAATTTGGGTGTGGTATTTGACAATGATTTTAAATTTGATAAACCGGTAAATTCGGTTGTCAAATCCAGCTTCTTTCAGCTGAGGCTTTTATTTTAAGTCAAGTCCTTCTCATCTTTTAGAGATTTGGAAAAGGTTATACATGCTTTTATTTCATCTCGGCTTGACTATTGTAATGGCCTTTATGTTGGTATTAGCCAGGCCTCCCTCTAGCGCCTGCAGCTCGTCCAGAATGCTGCAGCTCGTCTGTTAACAGGAGCACGCCAGCGTGAGCATATCACCCCAATATTGACCTCACTCCACTGGCTTCCTATTCATTTTAGAATTGATTTTAAAATTTTATTATTTACTTACAAATCTCTAAATGGGCTAGCTCCACCCTATCTCTCTGACCTCTTACAGCAACATGTTCCCTCAAGGTCACTCAGGTCTGCTGACCGGTTGCTTCTGGAGGTCCCACGATCAAGGCTGAAGCACAGGGGAGACCGTGCTTTTGCAGTAGCAGCCCCTAAACTCTGCACTCTCTATCGCTGCATATTAGGCTTTTAACTCGGTGTGAGAGCTGCATTCCTCTGTAACACGTGGTCTTTGTTGTAGTGTGTTATTTCTTGTTGTGTCTTAGTCTGACTGTAAAGCACTTTGGTCAACTGCTGTTGTTTTTAAATGTTCTCTATAAATAAATTTTGTTTTTTGATTGATAATAATGTTCTGCTAAAGGCACATACAGCCAGCAAATGGTGCGGTTTAAACAGGTCCAGTGAGCTCCTCTAGAGCTTAAGTATAGTCAGGTTTCATCTCTAGGGCAGCAATTATCAAATGAGGTTTGTCTTTTTTAATCACTAAAAGTCGAGTCACACAGTTACATATAACTGTCAATGCTTTTTTGGCGTTTTCTTTTGTGGGGCCATTTTAATGACGTTCACTTCTGACTGTAATTTGAAAGAGCATGGTCGCTTCAGGCTGAACTTGATGCTGGCCAAAACGACTCTGATTAACTGAGTTTAACAAAAATTGTCACACTTCAAAATCTTAACATGAAATATTGTTCCAGTCAGGCTTTTTTTGGTATTAATTTTACTATTTGACTTTGACTTACAAATAAGTTTGCTCAAAATAGGCTTTTCTTTAAAAACAAGAACTGTTGGAATCTACTGTTGTACACTTGTTGTCAGCCAGACTCTCTAAAATATTGTTATAACCCATGATAGCCAAACTGATGGCAACATTTTCTTTTCTTTTGGAGAATTAAATGTATTATGGAGTATACACTGTAAAGACAAGAAAAAGCCCAGGGGCCAAAGCTGAGGGTCACTTCAGAAATAAGAATGTTCTGAGAATGTGCTGTATACAAAGACCTTTGAAAGGCATTGTTGAGAATTTGAATTAACCCACAAACAGAACAAAACCTACAGAAGCCATGCCAGACAAGATTTGGGGAAAAAAAGGAAAAAAGAAAATCCCTTTTCTTCAAATTTTTCTCTTCAGGGTTGTTTACCTCTCTCAGCGATATCGTCCTGCTATTCCTGGCCTCTTTATTGACTCCTGCAGCTGCCTTTGTTATCTCCCCACTGTGCTGTCTGGAAAAGTGGCCACCTTAAGTGTTCTTTAGTGCCACTCCTGTTGTGGAGCTTATTTCTAAAACAACACAGGATAGGCTGCTTACGGCGTGGGGAGATATGGCAAGACTTTACAGAAGAAATCACTTAAGTGCATGTGTGTTTATGTGCGTGAGTGCCTATTGTTTACAGCCAACAAAAGCAGTACATGAAGACATTCAGGGCATGGAGAAAAGAGCTGCATTCAAAAAAAAGATTGGTTATTTTTATTGAACATTGAACAGATGTTAGAACTAGAGTGAGGATCAGCATCCCCTATAGAAGACTATACGAGTTACCATTTATCTTGGGAGAGCCACGCAGTAAATTTTGTAAATATGTGACACTTTTAACAGATTGTGCCCTATACTTAGTTCCATGACTCTGAGGGATGTAGCCAGTTTCTATGCCCACTGCTTCAACTGCTTACACAAACACCTGTCTTCTCAATGAAAGTTCTGTCAATGTACATTACACTCCCTTCCTAAGCAGACTTTGTTGCTCTTTGCATTCTGGGGTGACCTGCAACAAAGGGCCGCAAGTCAGCATTGACCCCAGTCCGCTGCTAAGAACTCAGCCTACATGGGACACACATGCTACCACGTGAACTAGAGGTCACCCCGATCCACACATTGTCAATACTGCAATTTGTTTTTTTTTTTTGTTGACCACCGCATAGTTTTTGGAGGTTAAAGAAATTATCTCGGCTATTATTTTTTCAACTGCTGCTCAGTGGGTAATGTTAGTTTTTCATGGTTCTCCCCTGCACTTTGTTTGAACCAATCAGAGAGCATCCGGTCAAAGTGGATCTGGGGAACTGAGTGTTGACTTGCTGGGAATAAATAGTAGTGGTATTAGTTCAATTGGGAAATAAAGGGAAAGAAATTGATTAATGACATACTTTTTAAATAATATACTCGTTAATCTTTAGGCTTGAGTAAAGGTATTACTTATTTTCAACTCCAAAGGCTCAAGTCCAAGTGAAGTCACAAGTCATTGGTGTTAAACTTCAAGTTGAGTTGCAAAGCTTCATTGATTTGTTGAGTACACAGTTATTACATTTTTGACTCAAGAATCACTCGAATCCACACCTCTGAAAAAAGCATTTAACCCCAGCAGGAATAAGAAGTAGATGTCATCAAAAAATGTAAGTGCATCCCTCGAAAATAAAGAATTACTCAGTGTAAAATTGAAAACTTGTTCCTGAAATCGCCCTCTTGTATTTCCTCAAACAAGCTTACTCGAGGGAGACCCCCACACTGTCTAATGAAGTGAAGTCTGTAAGGTGGTTCAGCCACTCAACTCCAGTCTGCTGCTGGACTCATATGGCACACTCTCATCACCACATCATAGTTAAGCTGTCAGTTTCTTACTGGCATGCCTGCTGCCACACCGCTCACCTAAAAGCTATGCTGTTTATATAGCATTTAAGCCCATCTCCACCCCAGCATCCACCTGAAGGCTCTGAGTCTATTTCCCCAAGTGGGAAGATGTTATCGTCACTCCTGACTCAGTGCTGTGCTGAGCCTGGTGTTTCCTTGGCGGGAGCGGCGAGGTCAGAGCCCAGCCACTACATATCAAATCTTTACATATTCTGCATCCACATGATTATCTGAAAGAGAAAGAGAAAAGGAGAGGGGGAAACACTAAAGGGGTCATCAGATTCACCTTTGCCACATGCAGAATAAGGTCAGAGGAGCCCTTTATATGGTCAGCCCTTAGAAAAGAATCAGCTTATCCTGATTGGCTAATTCACATATACAGTATTATGCAAATGTCACTAAGCAGCTCTGCTGAGATGTGAGGTCAAGCCTATAGAACCCATATGATGGCTTCACATATTACATAGAACAAAGGTTATAGGATAACCACCATAATTAAAAACTGTACTTAAACACTGACACACTGTAAGGCATTATAGCAGACTGAGATGACTCTGGTGAAAATCCTTCCATCGCGTAATGGATTAAACACCAAATTAGACTCAAAACAAGCTTGAATTAATTAACATTTTTCCAGATTACTCAGTCCAATTAGTTTCCTTTTAAGCCCCTTATAATATTCACATAATAATTGTAAGGAATTGCTGTAGAGAGCATCAGGGTATGTAACTTTATAGGGACCCAGATATATTTGAATTCATTTTATTTTAAACCTTCATGCTATTAAAGATGAGTCTTTGAAAACGGTATAGTATAATATATGTTGTGTCTCTGGAGGAGATTTGTCAAGTGTGACTTTGTTAGTGTCCCAAGCTTCGGCTTGGGATTTCGAAATTTATAAAAGAAACCCTTACCTACAACGCTGGTGTATGGAGTTTCAAAGATGCAAGTATTTCCATTCAAAGAGATTTAAATGAAAAGAGAAGTTGCATTATGGGAAGTTTAGGTTAGGATACAGAGTGTTTTTTGGGGGGTTTTGTGCTATACCTAACCTACCCAAGGCTGCATACAGAATAATAATCGTAATGATCTTTGTTTTTACTAAGTGCAATGGAATTCTGCATGGCCTCTTTTAATGTACTGAAAATAAAAACAAATAGCCAAAGCAGTACCAGGAAACAGTAGTGGTAGCAGTAAAACAGCAGAAATAGCTGGGCACTCCCTCATTCACTCATTTACTTCTCTCTGTTTAATGGATGCTCAGTAAGCAGCTGTGGCTCAGGAGGTAAAGCAGATTATCCAATAATCTGAAGATCAGCAGTTCAGTCCCTGGCTCCACCAGTCTCCATGTACAGTAAATATCTTTGAGCAAGATACTGAAGCACCAAATTGTGTGTGTATGAATGTGTAACTGAGTGGCAAGTGGTACCTTGTATGGTAGCTTTGGACGCCAGTATGTGACTGTATGTGAATGAATGAGTTGTGCAGTGTAAAAGCAAAGAAGACTAGAAAAGTGCTAAACAAGTTCAAGTCCATTTCATTTAGTAGTTAACTCTTTAGTGAGCACTAAATTGAGATTTTGGTGACTTACTTTTCATAATTTTGCATCATCACTTAAAAGCATAGAGTTGTACAACTGTGATTTTCATAAACTAGGATAATAGTAGTGTAGTGGCAGTGTGCATACCATTAGCATCCATCCATCCTTCATCCATTATTTTACACTTATCCGGGGACAGGCTGTGGGGGCATCAGGCTAAGCAAAGGCATTCCAAACGTCCCTCTCCCCAGCAATGCTTTCCAGCTCTTCCTGGTGGATCCCAGGGTATTCCAAGGCCACAGGATACATAATCCCTCCAGTGTGTTCTGGGCCCCCTACCAGTTGGACGTGCCCATAAATGGGAGGTACTCAGGAGGCATCCTGATCAGATGCCCGAGCCACCTCAACTGGTCCCTTTCAATTGGAGGAGCAGTGGTTGTACCCTGAGCTCCCTCCAGATGTCTGAGCTCTTCACCCTATCTCTAAGGCTGAGTCCAACCTTCCAGTGCAGGAAACTTATTTTTGCCACTTGTATTCCATAGTCTTATTCTTGAGGGTTGGAACGTAGATGGGTTTGTAAATCAAGAGCTATGGCTTCCGGCTAAGCTCCTTCACTACAATAGATGGGCACAACGCCCGCATCACTACTGATGCTGCTCTGATCTGCCTATCCATCTTGTGCTCCATTATACCCTCACTCATGAACAAGACCCTGAGATACTTGAACTCCTTCATTTGGGGCTGTGACTCACTCTCAATCCAGGGAGAGCACCATACCATGAGCACTGCTTGTTTATAACCATAATAGAATGGAGGACACTACATAAAAGAATAGTAAGAAGAGGCAGGACCTTTAGACATGTTTGTGGAGAGATATCAGAATGATGGGCTTGCTATATCGTAGGATGGATTAATGTACACACTTAGCATTTGGATGCTCAAATAAAATGTCAGACAGAAAATATAATGCACTATATTGTGAATAGGAAGTGATTTTTGTTGCAGCGCTAAGTCAGGATATTTCAGCCTCAGCTCCATCGATTTTTCTGTTTAAAATATATCTAATTTAAGTTTTCCTACCTTATAGAAGAGGAGCCTTAATTGTTGGAGTATTATATGGACTTTCTCTGTTGTTGTGAATTCAAATCTGGCTTGAGATTTGTTTGCAAGTGGGCAGTCACAGTTGTTAATTTATTATTCAGTGTCAGCTGGTTATAAATATTACACCCACATCAGGAGCACTAAACCCAGCAGTAACATACAGCACGAGCAGGGGATTCAGACAGTAATGCAGAGGTGGGCCCTATTACCTGATTGTATCAGTTTATTGTCATGCTGTCAAACATTAACAGATAGTAACAGTATTAAAAGTATTTTAATTCTATCTGAATGTCATGTTGAAACAGTGAAACAGCTGCACATTGTATTCAGTAATCAAAGCAGTTATTCTCAAAAAAATGCAGGGTTCATACACATGTTTACCAATAAGTTTCCATCACTTTTCCATTATAATTTCATACCTCAGCAGCAAATTTTCATGAACATAAATTCTTTGAAACATCTGTGTAAAACTTTACATGAAAAATAATAATAAAAATCCATGACAAAATTTACTAGTCCTTTTCTTAAAATAAGGAGCCAGTTGTATATATACTGTACATGAGTACTTGCGTTCACCACTTGCAAATGTGGGAGCTATCTGGTTGTTGAGAAAACCATGACCTATAAAAGTTTGTCTGTGTCCTCACATGATTTTTATGATTAACACTAGTGAGAATTAGCCACCTTTAGCACCCCTAGAACCTCTGTAATTAGAGCTTTGTTTCCAGTCACAGCACCCACAGTGGTCCCTAGTTTGATGGTGAACAAGAGAGAACGTTGGTCACTGGGGTGAGGTAATGAAGCTCATTCATGCAGTAGCCTATTGCTTAACATTGGCTCCTTTGGCTTAGCTCGTAAGCGATGTTCTTTGATGTTTGAGACGTTGAACATTTAACTACACAGTCCACATTCTGCACGTCCAAGGTCCTGGTCTTTCTTATGCCATGCCTTTTACTCTTGCAAGTGAAGCCAGATTATTAAATCTGCATTTTCCTAGCATTGCAACAGTTTTTGCCTCAACTATGTAGAGTCTGATGTTACCCACGCGGAGAACGACATACTGTAACGTCTAGTGACGCGATTGATCTGCCCAAACATTAGCACAGCATATGCATTATACTCTCATATACATGTATTTATAAAGCACATTTTTGTGACTTATTCCAAATTTTTAGGGTTTATTTATTTTTTCCAAAATTTCTCCAAGTCTAGAACTTGCTTTATTCAAATGCCATGATGACCGTACAAACACTGAGAGTGACAGCATTGGTAATGTGTTCAAATGCTTAAAATGACCTGACATTTTCCTGACAAATAAAGCTTTTCCTCTCTCAGAAGCGTAGACGGGAGTAGTGTGATGTTGTTATACTGTGCTGTCACAAAACTTCTAAGGTAGGAGGTCAGGTGAATGGTTGGGTATTAAAAACAGAGCAACTTTTGACACCAGAGACTGTTGTTTGCATCATGTATGCTACCAATGTTTTCTTTTTTAAACCTTAACCACATATACCCCTTTCCCCCCAAATTAGTGCATGTTCATAAACTAAATTTTAAACAATGTTCAATTGCTGCTTAGAGACGGATTGTATTTTGTGGCAGCCTGTCATTGCATCTCACAGGCATAGTGGCTAAAATTAGTAAATCTACCAGGATGTTGTGTTTCCATCAAGGCTGATTGGAGCTGGAGTGGATAAAATACCTGTGACCACTGCAGAGTCATTTGACCTGAGTGTGAACGCTGATTGTAACCTTTCCCATTACATTAAAAAACCAGACGTTGGCCCATGTTTTTTGTGCAGATGGAAAGGGGCTATAGTTTTCAGTTGCTCAAACTCAAACTTAAGCAATGCCTCATGAATCATTCTTGTAATGGTCATTTGGGTCATTTTGGACAGTGTCAAACACTGTATTTTGCCATTAAGGTATGAGGACTTGTTCAGTGTTACAGTTGCTGGTTAGACTTTTTAGCAAGTGTTGGGTCCTAGATCCTTCTTTAAATGTGGAAAAGGGGCCATGAATTGAACCAACCAACCTCACACTGTAGATACCCTTTTTCTTCTTAAACTCCATTTTGTCTCGCCACTCCTCTCCTTTCCTTTCCATCTCCTTCTCTCTCTTGTGGACCCTGGGATTCTTAGGGATGCGTGTTGTTAATAATTCAGCCTGCAGGATGGATTTTGGTCTTCATTTGGAGCAGGAAATGCCTTGCTCCACTGAACAATGCACTCACGCCCAGGCCCCTGATGTGTCTTCAGAGGCAGAAATAGGAAAAGCCTTTTCCCCTTAGATGGCTGCTTTTAAATGCACGGTGTCTGGAAAAACAGGGGAAAGAAAATGGACAAGAAAGACAGTAGCAGTGATTTTATGTTTCTTTTCTTTGCATGCTCTGAAAACACAGCCCTCAACAAAGAAGTATTACTCTCAGTAGAGGACGTTTTCATTGTACAAGGCACCGGAAGAACATGGACATTTTTAGAAACATCCTTTTTTCCCCACTTTAAAGCGCTTCTAATAGATTTTTTGGTCATTTTTGCTCCATTTCCTCTCTCAATCTTTCTATACCTTGGTGTTTCAATTTTTTTCCTTTTTCATGACACATTTTCATGTGGTGACATATTAGTATCCATCAGTTCTGAAGGGCGATCAGGGAGGCCTGTCGACTGCTGCGTGTCATACATTATAGCACAGAACTCATTTCCTGCCTGAGTTTAACAATGTCTGTGTCCTCTGAGAGGTGAGACTATATGAGGGGACACATCATGAGGTTCTACATTTCAGATATTGTGTGTGCACATGTGGAAAGAAACAAGACCTAATATGGCCAGAAGGAAATGGGAAAAATTCATGTGTCCTCCACCGTGACATTCAGTGTCACTCTGGCAACACACTGTGTGATTAATTAGGCACACGTTGGACTGAATTTAGTCATTGTGTTGTTGATTATAAAAAGCAATATGTAAAGGGGACCTATAATGCTTTTCCTTATTATCTGTCACACATACAATGCTACAGTATTGGATGATAGTATCATACCTGGCAAGAGTTTCATAATGAGGTACATGTATGAAAAAGTAATCCCTGTGAGCAAAAATGTCAGGCTTAATATCGCTCTGAATACGCTGTTTTCAATGTTTGTTTGTTTTTTTTACTCTTGCTACAAGCAGATATCAAATAACGATGGATTTCTTTATACATGCTACATGTTTACATTGTGTAGTGTCAGGGGCGCCCAGACAGGACAGGCAAACCAGGCAGTTGCTTGGGGCCCCCAAACTCAAAAAAGGTTTCCGACGGCCGCTCATATTAGGCACATTTGCAATGACATGAAGTGCAACTGTCTGCACCACTGTCTGCTCCCAACCCCCCTAGTGGGGCCCCTTCTAGCTGACGTGGGAGAAAGGGACTCCGATGGCCACTCATACAAGCACATTTTGCAATGACAACCATCTTAAACCTCCCAGTGCAACGGCACCCCCGCATCTCCGCTGCTCTGAAACCCCCTTAGTAGGAGCCCCACCCCTTCTAGGTTCTAACGTTAGATTGAATGTGACGCGCGCGAGGCAGCAGGCTACTCTGTATTACAAGTATATTTATTGTGCATACTGGTGGCCAGCACCAAGTTGGGTGCACAACCTATTTTTCCTGTTTTAACGGAGCGTTTCCCCAGCGCATTCCCCACCCCCAGAACAATGCCACAAGGTTCCATTGTTGATGGATCTGGCCAGATGCGGGCGGCTAGCTAGCGTGCTGTCAACGAGAGCTGTTAGCGAAGTCATCGAGCAGAAGAGCTAGCAATATCTTCCTGTGAAGTCACTGTACCAACTGAACTGAGACAAGTTAAGAAGTGTACTATTGAAAGAGCTGATATATATAGAAATGAATGCGAAATTCGAAAATATAGAGTAATTATCAACCGCATAGAAATCAACCTATGGTCAACAATCACTTTTAACAGTGGAAAAAAAAGCTTATGCTTATTTTTCTTTTGCATAAATAAATGAGATATTGTTTGTTTACAACTGTGATTGCAATTTATTTCCTACTTCCGGCACCATTACGCTCCGTTTCTCCCATCTTGTCAACACCCGAGTAGGAAAAATCCAACACCTCTACGGTCCGACGGTCAACGGAACCGCTGCTGTGCTGCGCACTAGTCCGTTACTATCCGTCATTTTCACCTCCATTGGAACGAATGACTTCCGGCAATGTGTTAGGTTGAGCTTTAGTCTTGTACACATACAACTGTCCATTTCGTTTTCTTCATGTATTTCCCACTCCAAACTGACCACACACACACAATCTAAATGTGAGGCAGATTTTCTCTTCTGTGCTTTGGATGCTTTGACACCTCGTTTGATTCGTTAGAGCCAATAGAATGATGCTATACCCACCAACACGAGATTGACAGCACTGTAAGCCAATCAGAGTATATATATACAGTACAGGCCAAAAGTTTGGACACACCTTCTCATTCAATGCATTTTCTTTATTTTCATGACTATTTACATTGTAGATTCTCACTGAAGGCATCAAAACTATGAATGAACACATGTGGAGTTATGTACTTAACAAAAAAAAGTGAAATAACTGAAAACATGTTTTATATTCTAGTTTCTTCAAAATAGCCACCCTTTGCTCTGATTACTGCTTTGCACACTCTTGGCATTCTCTCCATGAGCTTCAAGAGGTAGTCACCTGAAATGGTTTTCCAACAGTCTTGAGGGAGTTCCCAGAGGTGTTTAGCACTTGTTGGCCCCTTTGCCTTCACTCTGCGGTCCAGCTCACCCCAAACCATCTCGATTGGGTTCAGGTCCGGTGACTGTGGAGGCCAGGTCATGTGATGGAGAGTGATGGAGTGCCGCAGCACTCCATCACTCTCCTTCTTGGTCAAATAGCCCTTCCACAGCCTGGAGGTGTGTTTGGGGTCATTGTCCTGTTGAAAAATAAATGATCGTCCAACTAAACGCAAACCGGATGGGATGGCATGTCGCTGCAGGATGCTGTGGTAGCCATGCTGGTTCAGTGTGCCTTCAATTTTGAATAAATCCCCAACAGTGTCACCAGCAAAACACCCCCACACCATCACACCTCCTCCTCCATGCTTCACAGTGGGAACCAGGCATGTGGAATCCATCCGTTCACCTTTTCTGCGTCTCACAAAGACACGGCGGTTGGAACCAAAGATCTCAAATTTGGACTCATCAAACCAAAGCACAGATTTCCACTGGTCTAATGTCCATTCCTTGTGTTTCTTGGCCCAAACAAATCTCTTCTGCTTGTTGCCTCTCCTTAGCAGTGGTTTCCTAGCAGCTATTTGACCATGAAGGCCTGATTCGCGTAATCTCCTCTTAACAGTTGTTCTAGAGATGGGTCTGCTGCTAGAACTCTGTGTGGCATTCATCTGCTCTCTGATCTATATACATATATATATATATTTGGTTGTAATTTCTATTTATGCGTTGCTATAGTGATCCAAGCAGCATGTGCATCATGTTTGTTTTGCACTCGCTTGCAGCAGGGAGGTTGTAGAGGAGAAGAAGAGGTTGTAAAGAATTATAATTCCAAATATAGGCCAATTTATATATTTGTTTCAATATTAATTTTATAAGTTGGAAAGGTGACACATATTATGGCTTGAGTGTACGAGTCCACAGTTGTTGCCATGGTTGCCTTTAACAAAGTTGGATCAGTGTTCTGGAAACACTCGTATTTAAAATTTTTCAATAATTTCAATAAATGAATTTTGTTTTGGGGTTTATCGTTCAAACTGGATTTTATATATGCACAGTCCATTAAAGGTATACTTCAACCCCCAAATCACCATCTGTATATCAATTTTTGTATTATCAATTGATATCAATATCAAAACATATTTCTGCATGTCTCTAGTAAATGCAGAATCCAAAAATGGCCAAAAAAAAAGGGAAAAAAATCTCAGTGAATTGAAGTAAAAGGTGTCTGTGTCTAACAACAGCAAAACTATATCAAAACATTCTAATTCATATACAAACAGTCATTTAGAGGTTGAGGTGTTTCTTTAAAATCTTACATGCAACTACTCAGATCACTATTAGAAATGCCTGGCTCACCTAACAGAGAGAAAATATCCCTAACATCTACAGTATATTTAAAGCTAACAGAGGAGACTCTCGGCTCAATAAAAAGAACGGTACTTATTATTTGCTGAAGCACTTAAAATGACCTTTCACATTTTGCTGACAAGGACCTTTGGTGGCCATGTGAATTTTCACTGACCAGAACAAAGGCAGAAAATATGTGACTTTCTACAAGGTAGATCCACAGCAACCTCACAGGGAGGACATCAGGGTGGATGGATGGGTCAGCCAAGTGTGTGACTTTGAGACAGGTGACTGCTGTTAGTATCTTGCTTCCCACTGTCACTCAGCATTTTCTTTTAACCATTTCCTGACCTGGTTAGGTTTTTGTGCCTTAACCTAACCAAACCTTAACTGTTGCTGAATCAGGTCATGAAACAGTCATACAAATGACAAGCCCTTAAAGGGATAGTCAGTTTTTTTTGAAGTGGAGTTGTGTAAGGGACTTAGTAGTAAGTGTATTATATACAGTAGATGTCTGTCTACACCTCTTTAGTTTAGAGAAACTGCAGGAGTGCAATGTGTTGTTGCAAACAGGGGCAACACTACACTATATTTAGTGTATTTTCACAGCTTTACCTTTCCATCACACAGCCCATCCAAACAAGGAAGCCATTAGTCTTGGTTCAGGCTCTGATGCCTCCCTGTTATTATTTCATAACCTTCATAAGTATGGGCACAACGCTAGTTAGTTTAGTGTATCAGCCAATGTCCCCCATAGTTTACAGTGCCGCAAAACTAGCCGCACTCAAGATGCTCAATTTTGCAGCACTGTTCTGACGCGTGCATGTGCGTCTGTTAGGGCTGTCAAAATTGCTTAAAAATGGCATTCGAATATTCCTTCTAAAAATAATTTTTTCTGCCTTATGTCCACAAGAGGGCAAACTAATACAAGGAAACATACTTGTATATGTATTAATACAAAGAAACATAACTACTTGTAGGTATTGTTATTTCAACATAAACGTCTTTGAAAACACTTACATACCTACACATCAAAACACATAAAACATTATCTATAACATTACGTTATAAACGACCGCGGACCACTTGCTCGCCCCCCCTCTCTGACCCATCAGGCCACAACGACCACGGAAGCGCTGCGAATAGCCTTGAAGTGCCAAGAAGCAAAGCCAGTTTCTTTTTGGTACCCATGTTAACCGATTGCGTCATCTACACTGTGGCTGGCTCGGGCCCTGCAGCGATCGTTTCGGTGTCTCGTCTATTTTCTGCGCGAGCCGCGAGCAAATGTATCAAGCAGTGTGTTCAGTGCAGTGGCCCAGGCCAATGCCCACTCACAAAGAGGACAGCTGAGGTGGTGTTTTTTTTTTCTCCACAATCGAATATCAATTTTCACATTCGAAGGTCCATTTTTTTTTTCAAATTCAAATTTAAATTCGAATTTAGAATATTCGTTGACAGCCCTAGTGTCTGTGTGTGTGTCAGACACAGACAGCAAAGGAGCAGTCTGGAATCAGCAGAGCAGTGCCACCCTAAATTACATCAAACGCAGTAAAGACTCTGGTCATAGTTTTTTATTACATGACAATTGTGGTACAAACATTTACCAGTCAGTGTGGCAGATAGTCTGCCAAGATGTACTCGTCAAACAGAAATTCTACCCATATTTGGCACTTGGCGGGTGTTAATTTTGGACCCTGCGCTGACTATAGATTGGTACCTCATACAATCCCACTTCAAGACAACTGGACAAAATCTATCTGCTGACGAAGATCATACAATATGAACCAAAACCCAAAACAGCTATTAATTGAAACTCATTTTGAGTTGTTGTTTTTTTTTTTTGTTTTGTTTTTTTTCTCAGCAGTTTCGGCAACTTATAACACATATGACGTTTAGTTTGTAGGACTTCTTGAATAAGAGACTTATGGGGGTACATAAATACAATAGATACAAGCACAGAATGTTTGGCCTGTGACTGAAACAATAATTACATTGAAACAAACAAGTTAACACTTGTTTATGTCATTGGCACCTGCCTATTAAATTATCAACCATCAATGTTTGTTTTCCACTGACCATAAATTCAACAAAGTATACATTTCCTGCATAGTCTACAATCTGATATTTTTAAATGTGCAATTACTTTTGACTCTGTCGATAGTTAAAACTCCAGAGAAGTAAAACAGCTGTGGTTAGAGACAAGCAGAGCCATGTTTTCTTTGTGTGCTCTCTGATTATTCACAGTATCAGAGATAAAATATTCATTCTGTCAGAAGTAGAATAAACAATCACAGCATTTCCAGGCCATTTGCCCCCTCTGGCTATTAAAGACAGCATCAAAAGCAGATATCTTACATCAGATGAATAACGTTATCAATTATAAATGAAATTCGTTGTTGCATATTAGGGTGCATTGAACTTCATTCATAAGATTCATGAAGACCAAGTGATGCAACAGATTTCCTACAGTGCCCATCACTGTAGCCTTGGGGAACACAAGGCTGATATGTAAATATGAAATCTACATAGGCACAGTGTGATGACAGTTTTATTAATGAACAGTCTGCCTTTTCACTCTAACCTCAAGAGGAAGCAACAGTGTTGCTGTTCATGATTGTGACACTGATGAAGGCTGGACAGCCAAAAACATATAGTGTCACACAGGCGACATCTGTTCCCCATATTCTGATGTACAAATCAGAGTATAGTTTCATTTTGTCTCCTAAACCTCCTCAACTCCTTGCTCTGTACCACAGAACTATTTGTGCCTTTTTTAGGGGGAACTGTGGATATTTTAGGGTAGATAACAGGGCAGTGGTATATGCCACATAAAAGTGGTTTACATCATCTGAGAACTTGGAAACTAAAGATTTTTTTGAGATTCAGTACCACACTGTATCAAGTTTTTGAGTGTATAAGGGCTGAGAATATTATGACAGAAGTATATGACAGCCATTCTCACTCTCAGTTATGTCTCATAAGTTGATTGAAGATTGATGGGTTGATACCATTTGTTACACAGATGTGGTGCTAAATTTCAGCATTTTTTTTTTACCGCTATAATACCAATAGGACAATAATACCCCTGCCTTTTTCACCAAAATTAGTTAATGTATGCAGGTTTTTTCAACGTGGGAACATTGGGTTCTAAAATTAGGTGATATACTCCTTTCCTGTTGTCAGTAGACGAGTTCTGTGTACATGGCTCTGCAGTAGATAAGCATGCTTTTGTTGTTCTTTAACTAGTGTGTCAGGTTGGACATCACAGACAGGCCAGAAAACAGGTTACTAAACAGTACAACAGCAGAGGCTAGTGAAAATGCAACAGGGTTTAATTCTTTTTTATATCTCTTACTTACCCAGTTTGTCTTTCAGACTCTGTGCTGAATAGAATTGGAACTATGATCAAGTGCTGCTTGAGTGGCAAGGAACATGGTCTGTCATTGCATCTCGCTGGTGAAGGGGCAACATAAACATGTTCTCCCAGGTGTTGTATTTCCATCACTGTCGATTGGGGCTGGAGCCGATAATGTGACTGCTTCAGGGTTATTAGATCCGGGTGTGAATGCTGATTGTAACCTTGCAACCATTAAATACAAAAGCTAGGTGTTAATGGGTTTTCTGTGGAGTGGAAAAGGGGCTAAAGTCACCAAGACCTTAAGGAGCGACCATAAAAAAACCCATGCTGTCATATGGTATCAAAAACCTTTGACATCTGGAGATTTCTGTAAGAACTGCGTTTTCATCAGTTCTGTTCTGGAAACTGCTGAGAAACCCCCTTATTGTCAATATACCTTGGAAAGTAGTGTTAAGGTTGTTATGTTTCATGAGGCTCTGAATGTCCCCAAGGTCACTATACATCATTTTATACAGTGATGTCTGTTTATAAAAATGGTCGTAATACAATGAAATGGCTACTAGGGGGGCAGATATCATCAAACCTGAAGGAAACTAGGCTCACTGAATCCACAAGAGTCTCAGCATTCCCAACACATTCTCACCCCGACCTTGTCACATATCCATGTTTGGTCATGGACTGTCCATGTGAAGACTACCAAACTATACTGCAGGTATGGGACCTTAAGGTCATATAGGGCACATCATATTGTTTTCCAAAACGGAAGCAGGAAGTGTTGAGTAAGATTAAATATTTATAGATGAATGTCAATATGATTATCAAAACACCATTTTCACTGCCTATCTGTTGCTGAAAGTAGGCATTGACACCAACTGGAGATCTCATCACCTTTGATTCCTGTTCAATTTAAGAACAAAGAAGCTCTCTTAAACATAGTGATGCTTTGGAGATGCAAAAGTTTTCCTTCCAAAAACACTGGGTGCTGCAGAAGTCTCTGTTCATCCAAGTGGTGAGTTTAAATGTTAAGTAGTCATCTGACCAAGCAGTGCTGACAGAACAAAAGCAAACTAGCAGTCCGCCATTGTTTTTGTTGTTTACAGTATTTGCTTATTGCACAAAGCATCAATAGGCATGCACGATTTGAGAAGATGACATCATTGTTTTCCGAACTCTCTGTTTAATAAATACACACACTTGTCATAGTTGACCAAAAATAAACATGGAACTCTAATACTTAATACACTCTTCAGGGTGGTGTTTCATATGGCACTTGGATAGATAGCTTCCTACTTCCTCTATTTTCACTTCTATGATGTGTTGCCCCCTCTGTATCACCCTCTATTTTCGACTTATTAATTCTACCTCAATCCTCTCCTCAGTCTCTTTCTGTCTTCATCTCCACTTTGAGATGACAAGTCCTCCCTCCTCCCCTTCCTCCATCATTCTTTGCGCCAGACACGTCTGTGTCTATATATGAAATGGAGGATGACTGACAGGCCAGCTACTGGAAATACCTATCACCTTCTTTTTTCCTAGCGGCTAAAGCCCTTTAAAAGTGTCAGAACGGGGGGTGCTGGTAGGGAGACGGGGGTCTTATCTTACCCAAACACCTGTACCTGCTCCATAGTGCCATTTAAGGCCTCATCGCTGCATAAATAGGTGACAATGCTGATTTTTGTGTCCCTTTAAGAGATGCTGCAGGCTAACCGATTAGAGAGCCCTGGGGATTGTGAACGCCCTTTCTCTCCAACCACATCTTTATTCTTGAGTCTGAGACACTTTAATTCTTGGCCTTCATATTTGCAAAGATGTTTGCTGTTTTGAAGGGGTTTTCTGAGTGAGAGCAAACATTTGAATGTTGAAGATAGGCAATGTGGAGGCAATGTAGAACATGAACATGTTCTTCATGCTCTGAGTATCTGAGACTTCCAATGTGTTATTTGTAAAGATAAGACTTAGGGTTGGACTAAATGTGTGGAAGAGCGTGTTTATATTCACTTTTGTGTGTCACTGTATTCGGTTTACAAAGAGTAAAATCCCTGCACCAACTAGTATTGCATCATGTATTGTCATATATACATACATACATACATACATATTTATACATGTATGAACACATACATGTATAAATATGTATGTATGTATATAAATGAAACAATTTTCAATATTCTGAAGTACATCGCAGTGAAGCAGCTACTCTTTACAAAGTCTAACTCTGTAGGATTTTTATTTTTTTATTATTTTTATTTCCAACATGTGTCTGTGCCAGTGATAGCCGTGGCCAGAGGCATTATGTTTTTGGGTTGCCAGTCCATCGGTCCCATTCTTGTAAATGTGATATCACAATAACGCCTTGAGGATAGTTTTTTATTTTTTGGGAGAGATGAATTGATAAGAATTTAGTGGTCCTAGGTCAAAGGTCAAGGTCACTGTGACCTCGTCTTTCTTATTCTCATGAGCGTGATATCTTAAGAACACCTTCAGGAAGATTTCTTAAAATATGACACAAATTCCACTTGGACTCAAAAACAAACCGGTTACAAATGTTTCTCAAACTCATACACTATTCTTACTATTATACTACATATACTATTAAATTCCTACACTACTACTGACAGAATTTCATAGAATTTTTTAACTGGATAAAATGATGAAATATGATATTATATATCTAAAAGGTCAAAGGTGAACTGCCCTGTGACACCCTTATGGTCTGAAAATAAACACTTTTCTGGCCATTATTCAACATCATATCTCAGGAACATAAGGGAAACCATTTGGTCAGATACTGACTTGGTAACAGTAATATTGGATGTCCACCTTGAAACTGTACTGAAGATCTTCTGTGCTGCTGGGGGGCAGATGTGTGTGAAGCATCCATGTGTGTGAAGCATCCATGTTTTGACAGACATGGATGTAAACCGTAACTGCAACTTGATTGGTGTGCGGAGACATACAATACAACCATAAGGCGGTGATTCTTGTTTTGGATGGTTTCTTCTTGATCATGGGAATCAGAGATAAAGAAAAACACCTCGGTGTCAAATTGACTGAATCATTAATGTATAATACCATCATTACTATTCTGAGGTGTGAAAGTCTGAAGTCCTTTGCACAGCAGTATAATACAGTGCGGTACAGTTAAAATGCTGGCAGTGAAAAAAGAATTAGAAATGATGAAGGGGTTTGATGCAAGCATGCATGATGAAGTATGGATTGCCCACTCTTCAGACCAGTTTCAGTGCTCCTGGTCAGACATTCTTTCATGTGTTTGGAATTCTACAGAAGGGATATACAGCAATGTTCTTAAACATACTCCCACAGTTGGTGTTTTGATGACATGGTGGACAGTGCTGTAACAGTCACTCCAGAATCCTGGTTGGGGTTGGGCTGAGATCTGGGGACTGTGAAGGCCATAACATATGATTCATTAACATGTGATAATTTCCATACTCGACAGGGCATTCATCGAGCTCTGTCTTGTGCCCTCTACAGAGTTATCTTCATTAACATTTCTATACTCATTTATTCAGATTTTTCCTTGACTTTGTCACCCATACAGTTTGGAGGTCATATGTGAATATCACATTGAAGGAGCAGTGTGACATTTTCCTGCAAAGCTGAAAGCTGAGATTTGGTGTCCTCCACATTATTCTTGTATAAAGACTGACATGTTAAAATCCTATGATCCATATGAATCATTTGTCTAATGCTAATACATGTAGTCAGATTTTAAAAGCAAAGTTTGCCGTGGTTCAGAGTTTGGTGACTTGACATCTCGGAGACTCAACAGCATATCTGCGGACTTTATTCCTCATATTTGCTCCACACAGCTTTACATAGTGTAGCTCTAATATATCATCTCTTATGTTACAGTAGTAGCGGTTGTTGTTTATTGTGTCATGCATATAACTAGCCCAGCCTAAAAGCAGCAACAAAAATAGTGTTCCAGTAGTAAAACTGAGAAACGAAAATTGGTCAGAGAATGTAGCGTATTACATTCATTTTATAACAAAGAATTCTCTCTCACAGGCTCCATAAATAATACCTCTCATAAAAAAAGATTCTCTTAACAAAACATACCTTTTTATTGGCATAATGTTCTTATTTTTTATGTGACAATGGGCCTCACGCAGCAACATTTTCTCAACTTTCTCTTATTTTCCTTTCTCAATTTTCTGTTAAGAGAACAAATAATAGAAGTCAACTCCAGATGCACCAAACGTTCTCAACCATCCAAATCTGCTCTTACCCAGATGTGCTGAATGATGAATCCCACTCGATCATAGGTCACCAATTAGCAGAGGTAAAGCCCCCTAAACACTATATAAGGGCAAGTGTTGTGCTGTGTGCAAAGACTCTGGAACATGCTCAAGAATTGGAGAGATGCCACCAAAAAAGGCTGTAAGAAAGGTTATTAAAATTATCAAAAAGAAACGCAGCAAGTCTTAATATTTGAGAAGCTGGAACCATGAAATGTCTTTTGCATGACAAGAAGACTTGTCATGCAAGACTTAAATGATTATCAAAGCAGTTGCCAATTACTCTTCTTATCAACTGGCTAATGGTTTCAGCTGCACTTGTAGATTTTCATATGGTTGGTGTTTGTCTTAATTTGTAAAGTAACTAAAGTAATTGTACTGGGATAAAAAGTGCAGTATTCCCCTCTGAAGTGTAGTGGAGTTGAAGAAGATAGTAGCATGAAATTAAAATACTCAAGTAAAAAAGCACCTCAAATTTGCATTTAAGCACAGCACTGAATATACTTAGTAACATTCCACCTCTGGTCAGCAGAGGGATGCACAGTGACTGAAATTATAGTAATTGGGATTATTTGACAAAGTATAGCAGTATTTCTTTAAGATAAGATAAAATATACTTTATTGATCCTCCAGAGGGGACAGTCAAATATCATAGCAGCACTCTCTTCAATTCTTGGGCATGTTCCAGAGTCTTTGCACACAGCACACAGCTGCCCTTATATCATGTTTAGGGGGCATTACCTACGCTAAAAGGAGGCTTATTATGAAGAAGGATTCATCATTCAGCACACCTGGGTTAGAGCAGATTTGGAGGGTTACGAACGTTTAGTGCATCTGTAGTTGACTTCTCCTATTTTTTCTCTTGACAGAAAAGTAAGTAAAAATATACGAGTAATTCAAGAGAATGTTGCTACATAAGACCCAATGTTATGTAAAAAAACAGCACTGACTTTTGGTTTCACACTGGACATGAGCAGTGGTCTCCTGGCTGAAAGTCTGTGTTTGTTTGACCCGTCCACCTCCCCTCGCTCTCACTGACATGGACTGTGTTGCTCTTTACACTATGTCAGTTGCTCTAAGCGTCAAATCCAAAGCGTGCCTTCAGCATTGGCACCGCATGCCAAGGGGTGTGCCAAAGCGTTGGACGACCTGGGAATGAGAGCAGGCTGATACTTATGAGAATTATAAAACAATAACACAGAGGCTCTGTTGTCTGTACCAAGACAACAAACTGTATTACTCCTTTCAACCTTGACAAAAGCAGCACATACCAGATCTGCTCCATCCGTTCTTACCTTTCACAATAAAAGCCTTAGACATACACAGTGTGTAACTGTTTACCAGAGGGACCTCAAATTCACTCAAAGCATTTCACTGAAAGGAAACAGAATAGAATAGCTTTCAGTAGCTATGACTATGGAATAACTTATTCCAATCAGACTGCCAGGTGCTGCTCTGGAACAATGGGACCCCAGAAGCTGTTGCAAAGTCACACTTTCAGCAAATTTATTCTCATAAAAACCTTTTATTCAATGAGTGTAGCAACTGTGGCATATTTGCATAGCCATCAGTATGAATAGTTTTGATGTGAAATAAATTGCAGGCAACTATTTTGCATTTTTGTGTTGATTATTCATCATGCACCCGCTGTGTAAAGGCCTTATGATGTAGGTTATATCATAAACTGTGTGTAGGATCTGGAAACCGGAGTTGCAACACATTCTCACTCTGACTTTGCCACATATCAATGTTTAGTCATGGACTTTCCACGTCCAGATACGACGTGCAAGGTACCCTGGGTGCGTTGCTTGTTGACGTTCTGGGAGGCTGTGTCAACTTCAGTCTGTTACATGTATTGTCTGTCTTCAAAATGCACTTCCGTTTTCACAGGAAATGTACAGTTTACATACAGTCTCTTTCAAAATAAACGCACTTTGTCGGTACACCACAAATTTACCTTTTTTTTGTTTTGTTGTTTTCCTTCAACAACAAAGGCACGCGGTTAAGTTTAGCCAATGCATACACATTGTTGGGTTTAGGCAACAAAACCACGTGGTTGGGTTAAGGACAAAAGAACAGAGTTTGGCTTTACAACACCAGCCTCCCAGGTGAATGTCTGTGGTTGTTGGACCCTCCCGTCCATCTTACTTGGACTTTCACCACCTTAACTTTTGTTCTTTCCCCGCTGCGTTTCCTCCTGTAGCTGTTTAACCATAACTGCGACCAGCCATGTATCATGCCAACATAAAAGAACGGCTTTTCACGTCATGTCTGACATAGCAAGTCACTGACCGAGGGCCGGATTGGGAGTGAGACCGAGCTGGATCTGCTCAGAGAGTGTATTGCACAGTACAGAATGAAAAACGGTATGATAAAAACCATGGCCAGACTATAGAATATTTTTAATCCAATTGTTACAATATGACATCTTAATGTTGATTTCCCCTGGAGTATCAGAAACATTTATTTGAATGTAAAATGAGGATTACCTCCAGTCTTACTGTAGCTCTCTGTTGCAGCTTGACTGGGCTCTACACCCAGGGAGCCTGTTAAATCTCTAACACTTAATTAATATGTTGACTTTAATTAGCTGTCACTGGGCTGAGAATAAGGCAGGGGTACTGGAGGTTTGTTCATGGCAGTCGAGGCACAGCTCTGGTAAATATTAACAGCACGCTCACATACTTAAAATTGCTGTTCCAGTGTTTTTATATGGAGTGTGGAGTAGACTTCACCAAAAAGGTAATTGAACATAAAATTTAAGTTCCTATTGGTTTATGAAGCTCTGTGTTATTTTGCAGTGGAAGCAACAAGCTGTCATTACTTACTGAATAGTACATTTGGGCTGATAAAGGGGCCAGCCTTTTTCATGCTGTTCTTTACAGCAGAAGAGTTTTAAGAGAAGCCAACATCATTAATACATATAAAATAAATATCTATTAAAAGTCATATGACCCATCACTTTAATCTTGAAACAAAAACAGATGTGAGACAAAGCTAATTGTTTAGCACCCAGTGGGCCTTTCAGACAGCTTTGATGCCTTCTTTTTAAGGCAGTCGTCAAAGTCAGAGACAAGAAAATTAGAGGAAGCCCAATAAACTATATGTTTTTGTCCAATGTCAAAGAGGTGCAATTTCCCGCTAAGAAGCTCAACAGTTTTATGTCGGAGCAACATGCCTGTTAGATTTTTGTAGTGGGTTGAAATCTCCCTTTTAAAGGGACATAAATGCCTATCACTTCTTCTTTAGCGCTATTATTTCATTAGAGATTAAAGTGAAAGTGAAACTGTTTTGAAGCAATGTCATCAAAGTCGGGGAGTCTGTAGGGAGAGAGCTGATTTAGTGGATGGCAGGGATAAGAGACTCTTAATGGAGAGCAGTGCTTTCTGTTTTGTTAGACGCAGTTAGATGCTGCAGCCTGGTGAGTGACTGCTAATGAATGACCAGACAGGTCACACACACACACACACACACTCAGATGTAAAAGCCAACAAACAGTTTCAGTCTCTTCTGGGGTATTCACTTGTGTTTCTTCTGTCTCCCTGGACCAACATCCAGAGGCAGATCCCGAATCTGTAAGGTTTTAGAATACATTCAACTTTGTGTAACTGAGCTGTTGATATGTACCCATGTCGTTTATACTACAATGCTATATAAATCTAATAAAATTAAGTAAATGACTGCATTCACATTAACGAATGTAGCTGTGCATACGCTCATTAATGTGCTCTAACATTTCATTTACCACGTTAAAATATGAAAAAGGGGAAAGGCTGGTGCCATTTGTGCCATTTTTCTCAATGTTCCCACTGGTGGTTGACTTATTGGACCTTGTCAACACAGCCTACCTCTTAAATTTCTTCAGCCACCTTATTGAAAAGATCAGAGTTACGATATTTGCAAATATTCAAGAACCTGTAAACCTGTCTTTCACAATTTTATTTCATTTTATGACTTTATGTTTACATACTTCCATTTCATACTTGTATTATTACGGTCCGGGCAGCTAAGCTGCCGAACAGTATTGTAATCCTAGGTATTCTTCTTCTTCTTCTTCTTCTTCTTCTTCTTCTGAGGAAATCATACTTCCCATGGGTGAAAACTCACCAAACTTTGCACAAAGGTCCAGTCTCATGCCAGATATCCTCAGCTGTAATCTCAAGCCAGTAGTCCTGATGGTGGCGCTACAGGAAGCGTCTAAAGTTCAAAACTTTGAAAATTCATAAAAAATCAACCATACGTGCTACAACTTCACAATTGTAGCCCCAGTACTGAAGAAACTTTTGTACATTTAAACCTATTAAAAATTATGAAATTCATCACTCTGTTTTTTTTCCAAAAACCTATCTCCTCCCACATTTTTTGCTCGATTGACACCAAACTTGCTTACAGAGCAGATTTTTGATTTATCGAAAATTGAGCCTACAGTGCATCAAAATGTTTGACTGTAACGTTACTGTAAACATATACATGCAAATTCTTGCTAAATAAATCTTCAATGTTCATGAAAAAAAGACAAAATTCTAGAGTCATGGTAGATGATGTGTGGCAAATTTCAGAATTTTATCTCAAAAACTGAATTTTTGACTTGAATTTTGCTCCAATGTGAACAATTTGAGTCAATGTAAAAATGGCAAATTTAAACATCAGTTTTTCACTTATGGAGCAAATCAATCATTGTTACAAACAAATTACCAACATCTCCATGCTGTCTAGATGCAATATGTGTATTTTCAGATTTTTGTTTCGATAACAGTGGTTTGAAATCTACTTTCCCATGCATGGACGGCTGCTAGACCTGCATGTCTGGCTTAGTCAGTTTGTGAAGCTACACATGAATTGTCACTGACTAAGTAGCTTAGTCAGATAGAAATTGATTCTTAGTCTCAGAGGTTGTGAGTTCAAGCCTCAGTTGATGCAAAAGGCAGATTGTGTTGCTAAATTCCTAAATGTCTTCCAATTCTTCTGCTTGTTGCTCAGAATTGCCTAAAAATGCCCGGACCCGACCCATCGCTGCGCAGCAGCTATAATTACTTATTATAATTCTCTATTCTTTACGTTGAAGTTTCCATCACAAGTTTGGTTTTAAGTAGTTATTTAATGCTATAAAATTGGGATTTTACAACATGATTGACAACTAACTGAGCCAATTGGGAGGCTCACATTTAATGGTGCTGCATGTGATTGGTCACATGGATGTATGGGTGGGAAACTTGATACCTTAGAGATCGCTACTGTGCAGACTCGCTACTGTGCAGACTCTGCCTCCAAATGAAATCACCAGAGCAAGGTGGCAGGGGCCATTTCTGGGATGTTTTAGCTTCACTTTTCTACAGTGGGGGTAAGTTATATACAGTCTCTGGTTATGACACATGATGGCAGGGCAAATTTCAAACTACAAATAAACACTAGACAATGACGTCATCTGAAAAGCTCCTCATGTGTGAACATCTGTCATGTCAATTTTTCGTTATCCAATCATAAATTTGCCTTCGAGAGCAAATCTATTAAGGGCTCGGGGTTATTTAAGTTGTATTATAACTGGTGCTTTTTGAATCATTACACCTAACAAGGAACACTTTATTAATCATAGCCTCTTCCCAGTTATGCTACACTCCACTGCCCCTGCAGGACAGTTGTAAAACTCATTAACTCATATTACAGCCTGCCGTGTTATGTCTTACATTTTACACTCATGTTTAAATATCTTTTATCAACATCTTTGCTGTGAAAACATCACATGTGCACACAGTCCTAACAGACTACGGAGTACTTCTCTTGGGTAGCTGCTAACAGTGCTGTCGGTCGAAGCAGTGATAACACTGGATGGAAGAAGGAAGTGGTACCAGCATCTGGTACACAAATAGTTTGGCTGACTTTGCCAGCATTAGGCACTGAAGCTGAGCTGCCAGCAGAAACAGGGGTAAAGAAACAGGCCATGCATCTTGCTGCACCGTCCTCATTTTCCATCATCCAGTTTGGTCATTTTGAGACAAGACAAGGTTCTTCAAAGTTTATAAGCAGTTTCCCTGCGTTCCTCTTCATACTAAGACATACACTATATGCAAAATTGTTTCTGTTAGCACTGCAACCACAGAACTCTGACTGTTCAGTTAGGGCTGGGCGATCAATCGATTTTATCGATTAATTTGAATTTGTAGTTTAGGTCAATTTGTTTGAATGAAAATCGAGTTTCTCTTTAACATCTGCCACCGACGCTCCCCGCTGGGCTCCCATAGTTCAGAGTGGGCTCGCCCCTCCCCCCAGCGCGCTTGTTACACAGGCTCCTCTCAATAGACTGTGGGGCTGTCCCAATTTTTCACATTTGGCTGAGTGCGCTTGGCTACGCACACACTTTGGTGACGTTTTGCCATGTGGAACGTACATTTTCCTATAGTGTTCAAGCACATATTAAGTGGCCAAGCACGCAGGGATATTGTGGTATATTGTGGTATATATGTGGTAAGCTGAACACACATGCACATACACACATAGCCTGCCTACACATCAATAATTACCTGAGCAGTATAGCTGTCTTTGGAAAATAAAAGAAATTGTTTCCCATTTAGAATCTTTGCTCATAAATCAGTGACAATAAATAAAATAATAACAATACAAAGAATCACTATTTATCTTACAAGCTAGCTTATATCAGAGCTGCCAACTCTCACGCGTTAATGAAACTCACGCATATGACCCTCTCCACATGAAGTATCTCAGCTCATAGGCCTATACTCTGTCTGTTCTGCACCACATCGTAAAAGTGACATAAACTTTAAATTAATGAGATTAAAACATTGCAATAAGAGGTGGTGCATGGTGGGTTTAAGATATAATTGTAGGATAAAATGTTGACATCAAGGCCATTATTTACTCTATACTCTACCTTTATAGGCTGGTGCTTGGATATGTACTTGGGAGACCATCATATGGATGCCACATCAAAATAACACCAAGAGGGCAACACAAAGAGGACTACTTTAATTACAAGCATTTCCATTCTATACACATGCAGGCAGTGTGTGATGCAACAGGCAGATTTTTAAACATTTTTGTGGGCTATCCAGGATCGGTACATGACACAAGGGTTTTCAAGTACAGTCCACTGTACCTTAATGCTGAGTACCCACCTCAAGGGTACTTTCTGTTGGGGGATGGACGTTACACTTGCCTGGAGACACCTATCACAATCATCAAGGAAGACCACAACAGTGTTTCAGTAACTGCCATGCAAGGACACGCTCTGTAATAGAGCATGCCTTTGGAGTCATGAAAGCAAGGTGGAGGTCCACGCTGTCCAAAGCCATGGAGGTACAGTTGTCCTTTTGCACAGAAGTTGTGATGGCCTGTGCAGTTCTTCACAACATCTGTATCAGCGATGGTGATGTTATGGAGCCAGAGGAAACTGAAGATGCAGGTGAAGCAGCACCTGTCCCACCTGAAGAAGTGGACTTTTGAGGGAGGAGTGGAGCAGCAATAAGGGACAAGCTTACTGCCCAAGTGTCTGCCCCTGTTCAGTAGCACCACCTGCTCAGTTGATGGAGCATGATTATTGCCAGCACTGATGGGAGTATTATTATATTTACAACCTCTGTTCACAGTGTCACCTCTTTCACATGTTTGCACTTTTTCACGTCTGCACTTTAAAATAAATTTTGCACATTTGGCAATGTTTGAGCATATTGCTCTGTTGATGGATGAACCAATTAACCATTTATTAAACTTAGAAATAATTGAACAAGAAAATGTACCTACAAATACAAATGTGTAGTGTCTAAAAATATTTTAAAAAAAGTCGAGACCACAATTGTAGGTTTTCAAGTCAAGCTCAAATTTTAATGCCTTTTTTTTTTTTTTTTTTACAATGCTGTTAGTGAAGAAAAAACAGCAACAACAAAAATCACAGTAGCGCAGAGGCCTACATTTTTTCAACGATTTTCCCAGAGATATCAAGTAGTCTGTTCATCTATTCAGCATTTCTTTGAAAATTCTGTTGGTCAGTCTTGTTTCTCTCCTGCTGCTCTGCAGCCCTTTGTGCACGGTCATCCTCCAAAAACTGAAGTACCTCATGCTTTCTTTTACATTTTGGTGGTCTGCCGGTGGAGGGCTGGGTGGTGGATGGTCTGCTGGTGGAGGGCTGGGAGGTGGATGGTCCGCTGGTGGAGGGCTGGGGGGTGGACGGTCCGCTGGTGGAGGGCTGGGGGGTGAACGGTCCGCTGGTGGAGGGCTGGGGGGTGGACGGTCCGCTGGTGGAGGGCTGGGGGGTGGACGGTCCGCTGGTAGTGGGTTCAGGGGTACTGTGCTGACTGCTAACAAGCAGGTGAGACTATTTATGACCTACACCCTCTGGCCCACCAGATGCAAAAAGGTTGACAGGTGTGACTGATGCCCTTGATGGCTGCATAAAATTCCCATGTGGCTGCAGTCTCCTCTCTTGCATTGGTCCCTGCCCCGGTCTGTTTGGTTTTCTGTTTCAGTTCCTGGGTGCATGGGTTATCACACATATTCACATTATTTAGTTAAATGAAATACATTTACATCATTTCAAAACAAATAAATATCATTCTTAAAAAGGCAACATCAACACTAAAAATGACATTATCATACATTAATGATAATGAAATTATACCTTGTATTTATACTTTAGATTTTCCCATTTTCTTGCAGCCTGCTCACCAGTGACCGACTTGTCCAGTTCCATCAACTGTAGCACATGCCTATCATAAAATAGTAAAAATGATATAGGCATATCAAGCAGTGATAGTTGTAGTGATAGTTTTGTAATATTTGTCATGTTTGAAATAAAAACATCAATCAAAAGAAATGACGGAGCAAACTACTCACCTGTATCCATCAGCTGCAGTATTTTTTGCCCCTGTAAACAGGTACTCGTTCTCTGTTCTCAGTTTTATGAATTGGAACATTTGTTCCGTGGTCCCTATTTCAGATAAAATCTGTTGTTATAATTCCAGAGCAAAGCTTGATATGAATTTCCCCACCACAGACTCTTTAACAAAGCTTCCTAACATGTACCATCATGATGCTAGGATAAGAACGGGACTATGATATAAAGTTAAATTTATAAAACATTTTTCTTACATTGTAATTTCTTTGGCGGCATCTCAGTAGAAATCCTGACGATCACAGACTTCACCAGCTTCTCCTTCTTCTTGATTATTGGTGGAACTCCACCAGCTGTTGATGCATTGTGGGATTTATACTTAGCCAAATACTGCTCAGGTGCAGTCTTACCGCAAGTGTGGGTAAAGTACAAATCAAGTGCACTGCACTTTTGGTCGGCGTAGAAATGGGATACACTTGCGCACTTACACAAAGCACATGGACGCACACGTCAAGTGTCCAAGTGTGTAAGTGTGATCAAGCGCACATAATGGGACAGCCCCCGTGTCTTCGGTGCCGTGCTGCAGGTTCGGGCCAGGCTCGGTTATAATTGTCTCAGACTCAGGAAAATGCATCCCGAGCCGCGCTCTAGTGTGTGTGTGTGTGTGTGTGTGTGCACGCACGTGTCTGTGCGTGTGCGCATCGGGGCCAAACTCCGCCGTGCGTGACACAGCAGAGGAGGATTGTAAACGTGCACCATGTTGAGACAGAACTGACATGCCGTTGTGTAAACAAGATAAATAACATAAGGCTCTTTAGTTAGTTTAAGAAAAGGACAGAGTATAGACCTGTTCTGTCTATGGGAGGGTGGGGGGCAATATAATGGTAGGGGAAACACTGCCATATGATGAGAAAGGTGGCCGGTGGAAAGCTATACATAGATGCAGTCGCGATGTATCTTGCAAGAGATATGGTGCCCATTACCGTGGAAAAGCTGGGGTTTATTCATGTGCTGAAAGTTTGGAGCCCAGGTACGTGCGACCAGGCCCCAAATATTTTTCTGAAAATTGATTTTAAGTAGAGGGGGAAAATCGATTTAAATCGTGAATCGGATTTGTTGTGAAAAAATCGGAGATTTTTGTTTAGGCCATATCGCCCAGCCCTATGTTCAGTACATCATGTAGATTATTGTCAATTCTGATGGACATTACTTTTTAAAAAAATATTTGTTTGTTTAGCTCCCCCCTTCCATAGCTGCAATTTTATGGCCACCAACTGGCATGGTGGTTGGTATCATGACAAAAAGGGGTGTGCATGTGTTGTGTGGATGGGTCCAAGTTATAGATTACTTGAGTACTAGTGTAATGTAATGTAATCTAATAAAGTATATTTTTGTTTCCATCGGACCTTTGCTCCTTCAGCATCTATAAATTATGAACATGCAAAGGGACACAAGGCAAGGTCAAAGCCTAGTTGATTATAATGCCAGACGGGGTATGAAATGCCAAAGGGTTTTTAATGTAAAACAGGAAGTGTCAGCATTCACTCAGTCATAGACTTTGCCCTGCTGTTGTGGTCCAGCCAAAAGATTCATGCATATACATCTTAAAATGAAGATTGTTACACCTAGACACACCTACTTAGCAGAAGGATCCTGATTTCTCTGGAGCTGTGCCCACTCATCATTTAACACAACACTCCGCTCATCAGCACTGCTCAGTGATATACACTGTAAACCTCAACCCATCCATGACACAAAAAGTAAAGTTTACACAAATGCCTGTTATTGTCAAAGTGACATAAAAACTTTGTTTACTTGACACCAAAAAAATTGAGTTTAGAGTTAATTTGACTAAAATTTATAAAGCCTATTTCGCCCAGTTGGTTTAAGGCCAGGAAGCAAACTGTGCAGGTCAGGCGCCCGGATTGGTTGGGGGGTCCGGTGCCTTGCTCAAGGGCACCTCGGTAGTGCCCAGGAGGTGAACTGACACCTCTCCAGCCACCAGTCCACGTTCCATATTTTGGTCTGGGCAGGCAGGGGCTTGAACTGATGACCCTCTGGTTCCCAAGCCAAGTCCCTATGGACTGAGCTACTGCCACCGAGACAGTGAGTTTAAGGACATAAGCTGAAAAAAAACTGTGTTTAAATGTGTTATTAATCACTCACATTACCCATAATGCAGTGATTAATGTTTATGTATTTCACAATGGTTCTAATTGATTGCAGTTAATGTTGTGGTGAAAGATATTTTGCACCATGAGTTAAGTCGTATACATAGTTAGTGACCTCCTGCCTGTGTGGATATTAGAGTGTCTAATATAAGGTTGAGTTGGGGTGAGATAAAGAGTACTTCCTGGTTCAGAGTTAATCTCTTTGCCTTAATCTTGCAATCAAGAAACCTAAGATCACCACAATATATTGTTATAGTTTGATGACTTTAAGAAAAAAAAATGTTGTAAAGTGTATACTCAATAATGTTATGTTCATATGACTTAGATTCAAATGCTCAAACAACAAAAAAACGTTCTTAAACTGACATACAGTTTCTGTCAGACAAGGGTCATGCGACACATATATTTTGTGTCTAGTGTACTCAAACCTTTTGTGTTACTGTATTGTACTAAACTAAAAGTTTTGAGTGCAAGCTGTTTCCAAAAGAATTTTAAGTTGAGTGAAGGAATTGGGGTTTATGTCCCCTCATAACTGGTGGGGGCTGCACAGCTCTCAGCCACTATGACAACCAAGTCCTGATGATAGCGGTAGTTTGTAAAACATGCTGTGTGTTGATTTATTGGCCAAACCGGTTGACTGGTCAACCTTTAGATACGGGTTGTTACAAAGGTGGTATCACCTGTTCCAGTATTGTAACACGTAATATTCAGTGGCTTGTGTTTCATAAAAACGAGGCTGTTCTTCAAACAAATGGATGACATCCAAATTTTGTCTGAGGCCAGCTAGTCACCTAGCTAGCTAGCTAATTCCACCATGCTTTTATGCTAGCATTATAGTAGTTACAGAAAATGAGCCAAGCAAATGTGTCACTCATGTCACAATAGCAGTGTGCTTTGCTGTGACAAGAGTGTGTGGATGAAGCAGATGTTGTTAAATTTTACTCACGTAGCGGCTGGCTAATCAGCTGGCTAGCTTGTTAATTCCACTATGCCAGTGGTTTTCAAACTTTTTATGTGCAAGGCACACCACAGCGCAAGCCAAAATCTCAAGGCACACCCGTATCTATATCTGTGCACGATAGCTTCTATAATGTGTGTGGTGACAAATAGGTTTCCTGTGAGGTATTCATTAGAAAATGGGTGCGCACAACATACTGATACAGTCAATTAAAAATTCGTTCATAACTTTTTGTATAGGCCCAGTTGAGTATTTAGTAATTCAGTACTAATGTGTGGTTATCTCAGAATCCCATGGCACTCTGGGATTGGCATCACAGCACACCATTTGAGAACCACTGCACACACCATTTGAGAACCACTGCACTATGCTATCATGCTACACTGGTTACAGAACATGAGGAATACAGTAATACAGCAGCCACTGCTCTGTCAGTGCCTCATTATTGACAAAAAGCTCAATAGGGAAACTCCTCACTTACGTGATCACTAACTCCAGCCAATGGTGTTACTTCATTCAGGCTGTTCTCATGCACTGTTAATATGTTTTTCTAAGAAAAGGAATGCACCAAAATTCATACATATCCTATGTAGTCATGAGCCAGTAATTTGTGTACAACCCATGTATTTTGGAAGGCTGCGGTCAGGTGACTAATGTTGTGATGGGAGTAAATGTAGCAGTCTTGTGAGGAGGACGGTAGGGGTGGTGGATGGGTCACAAAACAGGACACTTTCCCCTAGACTCACAAGTCAGTCTTTAGATGCTTTGCTTAACTAAAGACTGATGACTTTCTCCCTGATTTTGTGTTTAGATGGGCGGATACAATTTCAGAGTTTAAAAAAGCTCCCTATGTTGCAGAACCAATAGTAAATCCACAGGACGGTCCTTCAGTGGCTCACTGAATTCTTGTGCTCGTAAACATAGTCCGACTAGAAACACGTGTAGCGGTACAAAATGGCTCAAGTCGCTGTAAGTCCTTCATTTCCACAATCTTGTGGACTGAACACATGTTTGATAAAACAGAGTTAAATCTCTGGGCATCCATTTTCAAGCTCTCTGTGTGTTTGTTTGCGGACGAGAAAAGGGGGAGTGCACATTTCCGGGAGGGCGTGTCCTTTTCAAAAATGCAAGAGGGCTTTGTTGCTGGCTGTTTTCGCTGGTGTGTTAAACACACTTTAGAAAGGAGTGTCCCCAGACTATCAGAAGGCGGAGATCTCTGATTGTCTGGTGGCGAGACTACTTTCCCCTGGGACTTTCCCCGGAGAGACTGGAACTGGGTGACCTTTTAGTGAACTTTGAGTCATTTAAAGGTACATCCTCACCAGTGGCGGCTGGTCAATAGAGGGCGCTAGGGCACCACCCCACCACTCTCCTCACATTTAAAAAATAAAATAAAAATACTTTATATATATATATATATATATATATGTATATATACATTTTTCAGAGGAGCAAGATAAATATGATATAGTTAGTGAGTAAAATGTATTGTCTGCAATAAAAATGTAGATTAAAAATGTTCTACATTGTCTTAAGTTACTGATTGGTCCGTAAGTTGTACATGTGCAGTTCACTCCTCTTCAATACAAGAGATAGGAGCTGTCGCGACGCAGCTCTCCTGTGCCCAAAGCTGGATGCAGCTGATTTACGTCCCACCCAATTGCCAGCGGGATGACGTCACAGCCGTCTGTCATAAAGTGCGGAGTGACGAGTTTGAGTGAGAGTTGGCGACAGAGAACGAGATGGAGATGGAGAAAGAGAATGCAAATACTGAAGTCTTTAAAAACATTCCCATTTGAGAGGAGGATGTTGCAGGAGAAGCTCGAAGTGAAAGAGCTTGGACCTGATCAGCTGGACATCACAATTATACAGCAGTCCACAGACAGAGGGAGACAATACAAAAAGTAAAACACTACACTACATGTCATTGTCATTACATGTTGCTTTTGTTGTTTTCATTTATTTGACAAGGTCTGTTCTGATTTTTTTTTTGGTTAGTTATAAAGATTTGTTTTTTGTTGCTTTGGGATATCTGAAATCCTTTTTGCCATTAAATACACTGGTGTGATACACGTGTGGCCAGGTGGGACATTCTGACTGGCCAGGGGCTGTCAGGACATAATTACCTGCAACACCGGAAGTAAAACGCTTTCAACTCGCGGTCCGCTAAGACGCCAGGCATCGTGTTAGCGTCTTGTTGTATTGCTGTGTGAGTACTTTTAGCGTTTTAAAAACGTTTTTTATAATAATATGTGTTGTTGTATTTACTTGCTTGTATCACATTTACGTGCTCGCAGTATGGTGAAGTGTATGGTTGAACCGAGTGTAAAACTTTCTTCAGGGCACTGCTGTCGGCCGAGCAGTCGCACTGAAGGGGAGGTAGCCGGTATGCACGAGCCAGGGGTTTGCAGGTATTTTGATTATTGTTGAACTTTTGTTTTTCTTTATTTTGGTATGACATTTGTGATATTGTGACATGAGGTTAATGCTGTGTGGTTCCTTTTGATTGCACAGTGTGAGGCCAGTTGCCAGACCCAGGTCCTGAGTTGTTTTTTGGATGTGTTTATGAGTGCACCGTAGCGAGGTGAGTGTGCACCTTTTTGTTGCGATGTATTTAATATGTAAATTATGTCATCTCTTTTTGTTTATTATAATTGACTGTATAACTTACTGTATGCTCATTTGTCTGCAACAAGATACATTATGTGGGTTTAAAAGGGAACTTTTTGTTTGTGTTGACAGTGACCGCCGAGCCAGTAATCTGCTCCAGTCCACTGTATGTGTTTCATTTTGAGCTTAGTTGCCCTGTGAGCCTTAAAGCACTATTGCACTTATAGTGCTAGTACGGTAGTGTTTGTCATTTGTGGAATAAGGTCCAGTTTGTCTCCTTTCTTTAAATTTCTATTTTTGTATTGTGTCAAAAAAAAACCTCCTTTTATATATTTTGCTGATATTGTAACAAAGATTATTTTTATATAACTAAGGGATTGACTGCTGGTCATTAAGAAGTATGACTCTTAAGTGATCTTATCGCAAGGTTACACGTGTTTTCTTGATTTTTGGAATATGTGTATTTGGAGTTTGGTATAGTCTCCCCTGGAGAAAATTACACTAGCCGCCACTGATCCTCACCATGTTTCTTTTCCTGAACTTTCCACAATAGCTTTACTAGCCTAAACTTAACCTCCGTAACTTTACGTTAAGTGCGTAACTTTACATTAAGTTAAGTACATCATACATGGGGTGCCAATTTGTAGTATCTTATATGAACTGTTGTAAGCCCTGCCTATCTTTTACAATAAAGACGTGAAAATTATTAAATTAAAGAAAATATTAAAATATTAGTTATTGAACCTTAGAACTGATTGTTTTTGGTGGAACCTATAGCAGCAACAGCACTGAAATAGTCACACAAATGCAGGATTTATCTAAATGGGCTGATTTTTTACAGCCCATACTCCTAGAATCAGCTTCCAATCATTGTTGTCACATTGTGAGTGACAGGTGTCGTGACCAGCCCCCTTGATTTACTGTCCAGTTGGGCAAAATTAATTCAGCCCAGGCCACGTGACTTTTGGCCAGTGCGTGGAAATACAGTGAGGGTCTGCCTGCTGTTACTGTAGTGGGAGAGTGAGAGTTGAGTCTTAGGCCTAATGCGTTAGCTCTCCCACCCAATTTCGCCACGAGCCGCTGATGAGGATACACTGCTTCATTACTCATTCATTCACTTACTCAGTGATGGATAGACTTATGCGTTAAAAGAGCTAGTTTCACATACTATCCAGCCAAAACTGTGTTACCTAATTCCCCAAATTTAAGACAGTATTTTTCCCTGTGAAGTATGATTAAAAAAGCTGGGGTTAAATTCAATCGAGGACCAGACAATGATATATTATTCACAATGAGAAAGGGCTGTTTAAATTTCTTTATTCAGGGTGTCTTTTAGAGTTAGTCAGCCCAAAAGCGTTTAAGCCCAGGTCAACCTACGGGAATTTCTGAAGGCTTGTGTAACATGCTTTACTACTACAGAAGAAATAAATTCCTGACAAGTGAAAACGAGTCAAAAGCCTCTCCTGATATCTTCACTGCAAAAAAAGGACCTGAGGCCAAATCAGCTGTCGAACAGCCAAGAATTGCCGCTGTCACAGATGATGAGGAGCTCAAAAGACAGTCTGAAAAAGTGTTAACTGTGAGAGAAAATCATTTCAACCAAGAACCTGACAGGAAAGTGTGAGTCTGTGACTGATAGACAAGTACCACAGATGTGGATTATAGTGTTTAAAGTATTTCATGTCTTATTTTACGTTTATAATATTCGGGTCGGGCAGATTTCTTTTGCATGTGATTACTCGATCTGGATTCGACTACATTTCAGTTACGTCTGTGAAAAACATGAGAGTCAAAATCCTCACAATGCATATCCTCCATCTCTACGCAGCTGTCTATGTGTCAGTCTCACATCATCATCCATAAAATCCTTCTTTGTGTGAAACAAGAAGGATTAAATCAGGTTCATCCTGCAGTTCCCCACTTCGTGCTCTTCTTTCATTCGCATGCTCACTCTCTCTCTGATGATACGCGAGTGTTGGGCCCCTTGCCAACAGTCAGATCTCACTGGGACCCATCCATATGGCCAACATGTTCAGCAGTCATTACAGGGCCATTTAACACGTTTAATTGTTCAACATTTGACACCTTGTCAAGACAATTAGCTCAGATTATTCCTGCTTAAGACATTGTGATGTTGATCTTGTCACAAACTGTTGCAGAATTATGCAAAGCTGTCTGTTGTTTTGAAATCTGCATTTCAGCAGACTGATGTTTTTTTGTACTCAGGTTTTTGGCATTCTAAAGCATACTTATATGAGTGGTTTTTTTTCTATTCCTCTGCCTGTTCATAAGTCTCATTCTGGCACTCAATTTTGATGCCAATTTTATTTATTTTCTGCATATTTAATGAAGTTTTGAAGGTCGTTTAAAAAGTTTGCATCTTACATATGTGTGCTATGGAAACTTGAAGACTCAAATTTACACACACTGAGAATGGATACTTCAATGCAGTAGCTGAGGGAGAAGACATCTTGTGTCCAGCAGTTAAAAGGTTGAATTGAAAAGTATTTGGATATTCATGTATTCAGAATTTTTAAGTGTGGGAGAAGGAGTAGAGTTTACCTTTTAGCTGGGCCAAGCCCTTTGGCTGTGCCAGTGAGCAAGATCTTTATCCTGTAGAGCTGATCAGCAGCCAGCACTCTGCGGTTGTGCTGGGCAGCTCCCAGGTGTGAACGTGTGTCACTGTCAGTGTGAACATGGCTGCAACAGGTCATCATTCCAGAGATAAGTGGCAACTGACAATTACTCCTGATCAAAGCATTATTTTTTTTCAGGTTCATTGTTTAGTCTTTTAAATTTCAGAATATAGGGGTTAATGACGATCGAAAGCTCCCAGAGCCCAAGGTGTTCAAACAGCCGAGACCTAGAGATGTCATCTGGCACGAAGCAACAAATTTTCACATTTGTGAAGCTGGAGCCACAGCAGGCTTGGCTATTTGGCCAAATAAATGACATTAGCCCTTTTTAGACAAGAATTGTGCAAATTTGCAGGAAAGCCCAATCAGTCTTTGGAAGTATAAAAACATAATCAGGAAGTGCGGCAAAATGCCGCCTACCTACTTTTGTTTATACAGAATGCACCTTTTTCCGGGCAATGTAACAAAACATGTAGCTCAGCGTGTGACGTAAACAGTGACGTACTCCGAGGAAAGCCGCGGCTGGTCAGTCCTTTGGCGATTCTCCCATAAGTTGGCCCATCCTTCACCACCCCTGTCATCTGGCGGTTAATGGCCTCTTCATTTGCGAGGGCAGGGAGGGTGCGCAATTCTTTGTCTCCCCAGTTGTTCATCTTTACAGTGTCTGTCAGGTTTGCATTTCCCTCTTGCTATTAGCTGCTTGCTAATTCCTGCTATCAGCTGTTTCCTGTTTATCCACCTCCAGTGGCTCGCACGTGCGGCGTCATCAACAGCTCCTCCCGTTTTAGAATGCCGCCTCATTCTGTTTAAACTAAAAGGGCGCCAATATGACTACCCTATGAGGTGGAAAATTGGGCACCTCGGATCAACTCGCCAATCTGGCTCTGTGTTTATAAACGCTCGCAGCTTGCCGGTAAAACAGCCCAACATTCACAGAAAATCTGTCATTGTAAAAGGGGCTATAGACTGCTAATTGATTGTCACATTTTTGGTGAGGCATTTTCTGTCCATCATCTTCTTGATTGACATTGTTTCTCATTCCCAACCTTATTTCTGTGGTTACAGCCCAATCACCAAATTAGCATGCTGGCATTGTATGTTTCCGCAAACAACAAAGATGTTACATTTGTGTGTTTCATACATTTCTAAAGTGACAGTTCAGATTTCATGTTTGAGGTGAGCTTCTTATCAGGATGAGGGCAGGGTGTATAGTGTCACACTGTGGGGAGACGACTGCCAAGCAGCCAAGCAACAGACCACTGTTCAAGAGCGACAGCACCACTGCATAGTGTCCCGCATCGGGACAGTATGGGACCCATAGCTGGGTATTTTTAACATGATGTAGGGACATTTCCAGCCGTGTTTGTAGCAACAAAACCGGATGTTTATAATGACACGTCTGGACATTCCAGCCATGTTTGTGGTTATAAATCCAGGTATTTTCTAATGAGATGTGGGGACAGTTGGGTTTGTGACAACCAAACTGGGTATTTTTTAAAAACATCGAGACAGTTTCAGCAGGGTTTGTGATGACTAAACTGGGTATTTTTTAAGAGATGTCTGGACATTTCAGATGACATGTTGAGACATTTCCAGCGGTGTTTTTTGATGACCAACAGGATATTTTTAGCTAAACATTGGGACATTTTCAGCTGGGTTTGTGATGACCAAATGGGGTATTTCAAGCCAAACATGTTTTCCTATCCCAAATCAAGTTAGTTTTGTGCTTAAACCTAATCACAGCATAACCACAGTGTCACAACTTAAAATTTAAATGTAGAGAAACATGAAGATTCAACATATCTGCTAAATATAAAATGTACAGATTTAACACGTGTGGTTGACAGAAATGTACAGTGCCACAATTTACTGTTTTACTAAAGACATGATTCAAGTTTCACACTTATACTAATGCGTATCATTTTGTGTTTGTGTGTGCACAGATGCAACACTGTGCATTTTCTGAGTATGCATAACATGCATGAGCGTAATATGTGCATGACATATATGACTGTTTGTGTGAATGTCTGAACAGTTTTATTGATGTTGCTGTGTCAGGTCATCTGAGCATAAAATAAAATAAATGAAAATGTGTTTTCTTCATGTTTGATGTCACTGTGTGTGTGTGTGTGTGTGTGTGTGTGTGTGTGTGTGTGTGTGTGACATATTATGTTAGAGTACATTCCTCCCAGGAGAGAGAATCAGAGTCAGAGGGGGGGAGTTACCTCCTGGCATCTGTCTCTCTCTACCTCATCCACATATTTAATCCCATCAACTCTCATCATCCTTTTTTCCCTAATCTCCTTCCCTGTCTGTTTTATCTCTCCCTCACTCTTACTATCTTCATCTTCCTCACAGCTTTCTTTTCCTGATTCCCACAATCATTATAAAACATTGTTTTCATTTATCTGCATCCTTCATATTCCCTCTCTTTTCCCTTCCTCCCTCTGTCTTTGTACCTGCACCCTCCCCCTCCTCTTATCTTGCAGCTACAATCTGTTTCTATGTCATTGGGAGTTAACAGGTCAAGCGTAAAGGCTAATCTAAATTTCATTCACTCCGTCGCCAGGGAGTTTAGAATAAAGAGGAGAGGGGGAGATTGCTGTGTTCTTTAAAACACACTCTCTCTTTCTTTCATTGTCTATTCTTCTCCAAATCTCTTGCCCTTTCCTTGTCTCTGCTCTATCTATTGCTCTGGTGTGTAAACCCGAAGCTGTTGCTGTCATGCTACTAAAGGGCACTGTGTCAAAAGGCAGGTAAGCAGGAAAGAAAGCTTGCTTTGATTCTGTCCAAATCTGGGACAAGAAATAGGAAATAAACATGTTTTCATAAACAGAGACATAGAAACATCACTTTAATTAAGATTTGTCACATAATCATGACCTCTGTCACTGTCACTGCCTGCCTGTCATAAGCCTCAAGCATACTGTACTGTACTGAAGACTTCTAAAGACTCTCAAAGTGTCTCTGGTAGATACTGTCCATTTTATTATTAATATGTTTAGTTTTATTATTTTATTATTATATGTGCTCTGGTTTTGAAAACATCAAACTGCTAACAAATGTTGTAGCTGCTGTGTTTTCTAAAACTAACTAAGTCATACAGTAAGCTAGGATAAATTAAAAATTGTCCGTCTTCGGGGTGGCAATGTACGAGTATGACACACGATAATGAATGACACGAGAACATTATCCGAAACCCAGAATTTAATGTAGGGATGTTAAATGTTTAATTGTTGATCATTATTGATCATTGTCTTTGAACAACATCTAGTTTTTTAAAAAAGTGATGTCCTCATGGTTTATTTTTAATAGTCACGTGTAATTTAGTATAAAACAGTTTATTTTGATGCCTGAAAATTATTGCGCAAAAACAAAATGCAATATATCTAAAAGTACTGTGATCTCTTCATTTTGTGACTTTGGTTGAATTTTCCTGGCTCCATACTCCAAGCCAGGAATGTCTTTTTTGTCTGTAGGAACAGTCTGTCAGACCTAATTGGCCTGTGTGATGTGCTGTGATAATACAGGAATACAGTTCCAATGACCTCAAATGAGTACTTCCTATTTAACAGCACCCTAGCTCGTTACTATTAAAATTGAACCATTGAAATTGGTTGAATTTGTGTGCCATATCAAACTGAAAACATTATCAAGGATCAAGAAAATAAGTTTCAACTATAAAAATTCTTGTCCACGTTTGTGTTGTGATTGGCTGTAAACTGACTTGGCAGAGATGGCTGCCATCTTGTTTTTACATGAATTAGTGTATTGTGCTTTTGCTACCTCCAGAAGGCAAAAAAGTGTCCATGAACAAGGACAACAGGTCTCTGTTAAACATAATGAAGTACAAGGTGAAGCAAGCCCAAAATGTAAATCTGAGAGTTGACTGACAAGAAAACAAAAGAGCTGGTGGGGTCTCTACGAGGCTGTCTGCAGCTTTAGTTTCAGCCATGTTTCCAGTTGTCAGATCCATTCTTATGTAACAGATATTGTAAGCTCACTCGTGCACAGCAGTATTGTGGATGAATAAATACAGCTAGCTATATCATTATTCTTTTTAATACTGGCTGTAACTAGTATTTCAGGTATTGGGAGGTAATGGATCCTCCAGCAGAATTGCATGCCCATAATATATTTTGAATGGGCACCAAAAGAAGTCTGTAAAATGCATTTCTTTGTTCAAATGACCATATAAGCTACTCTGATCTCCCCTTCTGCCCCTCACATGAAAAATTTGGAAATCTGTGCTTTTAACCATCATGGGGGATACGTCTTGTAATTTGAGACACTTAATTTGAGAGTTGGCAACATGGTGGTGTAGTGGCTAGCACTATCTCCTCACAGCAAGAGGGTTCCTGGTTTGAATCCCAGGGTGGAGGATTCAGAAACACACTTCTGTGTGGAGTTTGCATGTTCTCCCCGTGTCAGTGTGGGTTTTCTCTGGTCACTCCGACTTCCTCCCACAGTCCAAAGACATGCAGATGAGGTTAATTAGTGACTCTAAATTGTCTGCATGTGTGAATGTGAGTGTGAATGGTTGTCTGTCTCTATGTGTCAGCCCTGTGATAGTCTGGCGACCTGTTGAGGGTGTACCCTGCCTCTCGCCCAAGAGGAATCATTTAAGAATGAATGAAATTGGAGTTTGAAGCACTTTTCACTGTACACTTGAATCTGTACTCTTCTTCTTATTTACCATCATATTTCCCTTGCTGCGAGGTCAGTTGTAACTGTACATTCCATTTGCACTCTTAATTTCTGAGTGCCCAGTTGGAAATCTCAACTGGAATGCACCCTGAAGTCAGAATTTTGACTCAGAAAGTCAGAGGAACCCTAACAACCACGACCTCAAAATCCAAGATTGCTGCTTCATTCGTCAACAGAAGTGAAAGCTGTAGTAATATGCAGTGCCATAGGATCGAGTCCTAAAACCCAGAAATGAGGTAGCATGAGTTTTTGCACTCCCTGTTCCCTCGTCTTGAAGTCAGTGGGTTTTTGGTTGATGCCTCAAATAAGGTCTGTGTTCAACACAAGCATTAGAGACTTTCACATTTTGTTCTACAACATAAAATATGTCAGTAAATACCCCACTGTGAATTTTGAAGCTTTTATATGTCTTACAAAAGGTGGTTGCTAACAAATTGCTAATTGAGACTACAGAACTTCATCAAGCTTAACACAGCTTCAAAGCCTCGTTGTGGTAATGATGTTAAATCATGCAACCATAGTGTAGTTCATTTATAGGCTAATGTTAGCTTTTTACTGGCGATTGCATTTGTACTTGAAAAATCATAAAAGAGGTGTTCAGTTGTGATGATAATCTTACTGAACAAAATGTGTAAGCATTACAACCATTTATTTCTCACAGAACTTATTTTCTGTGATAATCCAAAATTCAATGGAAAAAAAAATCCTATTGATTTTATAAGAAGGGTACTACGGTGACGCAAACATCCAAGTCAGCCTACAGAAAACGTGATCCCTGGAGCAATCTATGGTTTATGTAAACTTCTGTTTCATTGTGTCTCATTAAATTCCAACTTCTGTCTGTGGATGTGTTGCTATAGTGTTTGTTTATGCAAAATACAATGTAATGCGTTGTTATCAACTGGTATTGCTGACAACTGCTAATAATGGTTAACCTTGCTAGAACTGGTTTTGCCGCTGCTGGTATTGGTATTCCTACTTGTTGTACTGGAACGTGGTCAGTCAAATTATCAAGGTAAATGGAACACAGCAAAAGTCTTGTAGTGGAAAGTGTACTGAGTATCCTTCTGGCATGGCACCTCATCTAGTGAAAAATCTGGACTTTTGCAAAAGCCTGTACCACTCTTGACAGTGAAAGCTGCTGATGGAGTGTCATTACAATGTGTTTCAATAAGCTCCAATTGCACATCCTCTTGTACACCTTCCTCATCAGCGGAGAAATGCGCTGAGAAAAGACCTGTGTCCTTCTCAGTGGCAGTGAAACCTTGAGTGCTGGTCAGATTCTGTGATCTGTGATGTCAGCACAGTCACATATTTCCCCATTTTCACAGAATCGTTGATGTTTGGGAAACTGAAGATAAAGTCACCGATTTATCTAAGAAAAAAAAAAATTCAAAGCCTGTGTAACACTGTTACACATTCATGGCACACTGCCAAGGATAGAGTTTTAGTGGACAATTTCTAAATTAATCCATTAAGTTTTGATTCAATTAATTAATTATTATTATTAATTATTTATTTTGTTGCCCAAAAGCAGCCAAATTTAGTGCAAAAAGTATCACAATCACCAGTCAAAACCCACCTTTTGTTCTCATTGTAAATGTGGAATGTTAACTCATCTTCGGACCAGCCGCTTAGGCTGAAAAAGGAAAGCCAATGAAAAAGTGCCAAAAACTGCAGTTCAATGAACAGCCACTTGAGGCTGGCTCCCAAATAGAGCATATCCCCACAGACTTTCACATTAAAGTGTAGCAGATATAAGCATGTTTACAGCCTGGTCTATATAGCTAATTTCAACATTCATGACAACTACACAGGGGACAGGTATAAACCTGCAAGAACTGGGGATGAATAGAGTCAGCCTGAGCGGCTGCATTTTAATGTCGGTCACAGTAATGGTAAGCGGGGAGGCCGATATTTTCTGAGGTGGCACATGGTGTAAAAAGTTTGAGAACCACTGTCCTAGGGTGATGAAAACTTCTGCATTCCCATACACAATACCTGGGACATGACCTTGGTGTCCTCAGTGGAAGTGGAAGGTACGGCTTAAATACAGCTGTCTACACTTGCTGTGTAACAGCTGCGTGCAGCTGCAACCAGAAGATTGTTTTTGTTGTTGTTGTTGTTCTACTACACTATTTTTAACTTACTCTATAACTACATTGGTTGTGTATTGGGCTGGGAGACCTGCCAAAGCAGTTTTAGTGCCCAGCAGTGTTGTGGATGAATGTTTTGAATGTGTTGGCTGGGGTCCTTCATAATGGTGAACTTCAGCTTCTGTGCTGCTGAAGAGTTGCTTTGTAGCCACAATGTAACTATAGGCTAGGTGTAAAAAGTATGACAATGAAGCAGTGAAAGGATGATATATTGCTTGTTTTTTGAAGTGCTCACAGCTCTTAGACGTATGCAACCTGTTACAAGGGGTTGTGGCAAGCCGCAACATCCAGGTACTCCTTTGAAGAAGACCTATTATTGCAAGCTGCTGTAGACTTGGGCTCTGTAATTGTGTTTTTGAACATCATTTGCGCCTCCTCACTGTTGGAAAAAGCTGCTGAAAAAAACAACCTTGACACTGACGTGAAGTGGCAACACCCAGTAAGTCGTCAGTAAACCTTTTTATTTAGAGAAATCTTGATTTCATCCTGAGTGTGTAGGCCTACATTTAACAATTAACACCACAATACGACTGTACATCAGAACCTTGCATCTTCACAATATAACTCAAATCACCTTGAATATTGTCACTTTATATACATCCTCTATTGATTATATGCGAGGCGGCCTGATTTGTCTCATGGTGATGACACATTCACAAATTAACACACTGCACAGTCCAGTTACAAGAAGAGTCTGAGTTATTCCTGATTTAGTGTTCTGTTTTTGGTAATCGGCGCAGGAACTGTATAAGTGTGTGATCATGTGTAAAGGACATGTTGAGTACATTGTGCACCTCCACCACAGAATCACACCCTGAGGAGCATACTTAATCACATGCACTTAAGAGAGCACATGGAGGGCGACTTTAGATTGTGACTGCTACTGCAGGTCACCAAACAGACGTCTTAAAAACGTGTCTCTTCTCCAGGGCAGAAGTGATAACAGTATGCATGAATTCTCAGCACTGACCTCCATGTGCCATGTCACCTGGTCTTAAGATTATCCAGATGGGGCACTTGGACAAGTCTATTAATAGCCCTCAGCCACTTTAAGAGAAGGAGACACCTAAGTTTGTACAAAGAAGGAAAAAATCAAAAGAACTATCATGTTTTTTTTTTCTTTGGTGGTTAGATGATTAAAATAATTACAAGTGTAGCAACCAGGAAATCTGTTTTCAGATTCTGTGAGACATTTACAATATGACATCTCAAATTTCCTACTAAATGATTGAACACATCAAAAAGCACAGAAAGCAACCTATGCTGTACTAATACAGGTCATTTTGGCTGTCACCATCTTGTTTTTTTGGAGCAAGAAGTGACCATGTTTGGGTGAGAGGGTGGGTGCCGTAGCATTGTTCCGACCTCTCATTGTTCCGACGTCCCGTTGTTCCGATATGTGATTATACTAGGCTATACTGTATTTGTGTACCATAGAGGATCAGCAGCGCAACAAAAGTAGGCTACTGGTCGAGATACAAGTGTCATAGAGAGGAGAGAATGAAACACCATAACCTCCTGTTATTATCTCTGGGGTCGGGGTTGTGTGGGGAGCTCTCTGTGGTGCTGAACGGCTCCCGGCGGGCGTATTTCTGCTTGATGGTGCGCCGCGACCGGCTCTGGGTCAGCTGGGAAAGGCTTGAGGCGAAGCAGGCTCACGGCTTATGTGTTTGCCACTTTCTTTTTCATTTTAACCCACACCATGATCTTTTCCTGACCCTAACCAAGTGGTTTTTGTGCCTAAACCTAACCAGACCTTAACCACAGGGCATCATGATGATTTCGGAACAACAGGACTTTAGAACAGTGGGTTTAATATGGAACAATGGGCTGTCGGACCAATGGGCTGTCGGACCAATGGGCACACCCCGAGAGGGTGGTGCTGTGGAGGAATGAGGGGTGGATCTGACTGAGAAGCCAAGAGACAGCCTGTCACTGAAAGCTGCCCGCCCCTAACTATGCGTAACTTTAAACCTTAATAAATCATAAATGGATGAGTTACATAAACATCCACCCCTCACACAGTTGTCATTAAGGAGATAATTAGCTACAGAGTCCAAAAAGGCTGTAAACATGTATTTCTACTGTTCAGTTGAGCATTTCAATATGTGGGTCTTTAAGGGATTGACTGGCGTCTGGATCCGGCCTCAAGTGGCTGTTCAAAAAACTGCAGTTTTGGCACTTCTGTGTTTGCTTCATTTTTCAGCCATGGAGGCTGCTGCTTGGTCTGTCCTTACTAATACCTCCATTGTCACTGCAGCCCATTTGTGTAGGTACATTTTTCAGTAGTATGGTAGCTTCAGCTGCTGAGGCTGGATGTGTAAGCTAAATTGTATCATTGTGTAAAGTAGTGATACACAGGTTAAGGTTTTTTTCAAACCCTCACTGACCTGGCCTTTTTTGAGAGCCAATCCACCATGACCGACATATTTGCAGAGGGAAATATTTTCACTTTTCAATACTTTCACTCAACTTCAACAGATTTTTCCAGTCAAAAGCTGATAATGAAAAGCGAAGGTGAAGTTGGATTATTGCAAAATGTGTCTAAAAGGTATTAATAACCTATCCAGACTGCTTATTTGTCAATTCATGA